>NW_027185798.1:52289875-52314164 GCF_028583685.1 Petaurus breviceps papuanus | reverse complement strand
AGAAGAAGAAGAAGAAGAAGAAGAAGAAGAAGAAGAAGAAGAAGAAAATTTGGTGGAGTGAATTACACAGTTAGTAATCATGACCATGAATGCCAGTGGTATCAGCTCTCCCATAAAATGAAAGCAGATAGCAGAATTGATGTGAAACCAGAATCCAACAATGTGTTGTTTACACAAGGCACACTTGAAACAAATACTCAGAGTTAAAATAAAGGGCAGGAGGAAAATCTAATATGCTTCGGCTGAAGTAAAAAAAGGCAGTTATGATCTCAGACAAATAAAAAGCTGAAATAGGCCTAATTAAAAGAAATAAACAAGGAAACTACATTTTGCTAAAAGATACCACAGATAATTAAATAGTATACATTTTAGCAAGTTTCTCTAATAAAGATTTCATTTGTTGAATATATACTGAATATAGAACTGAGTCAAATTCATAAAAAGGCAAGCCTTTCCTTAATTGATAAATGGTCAAACTATATGAACAGGAAGTTTTCAGAAGAAAAAATCAAAGCATTCTATAATCATGTGGGAAAATTGGTCTAAACACAATTGATTAAAGAAATGTGAATTAAAACAACTCTTAGGTACCACCTCACACTTATCAGAAATGATAAATGCTGGAGGGGATGAGGTAAAAATCACATACATTAATGCACTACTGGTGGAGTGTGAATTGTTCAACCATTGTGGAGAACAATTTGAAAGTATGACTGAAGGGTTGTAAAACTCTGTACTGAATAACCCTTCACCAAGCAATGAGATTGCTATATCAGTATCCCAAATAAATCAAAGAAAAAGGTATATACATACATACATACATATATATATATATAACATATATATGTATATATATATATATATATATATACAAAAATACTTGAAGCAGCTCTTTTTATAGTAGCAAAAATTGTAAATCAAGGAAATACTCATCAGTTGGGGAGTGGATGAACAAATTATAGCAACAATAGTAATGGAGTAATATTGTGGTATGGCAAATTATGGGGTTGCTGGTTTCAGAAAACATGGGTACCGTAACAGCAATGTTCCAGTGATGATTAACTATGGGGACTTGGCTACTTTGATCAGAACAATGATCCAAGAAAATACCAAAGGACTCATAAGTTAAAAAAACAAACAAAAAACTCAAACCTATCCACCTCCAGAGAGAGAACTGATGAAGTCTGAGTGTAATGTGAGGTATAATTTTCTCAACTTATTTTGAAATATGCCTAATATTGATAAATGTTTTGCATTATTTCACATGTATAATTGACATGCTATTGCTTCATTTTCAGTGGTTGGTCTATGGGGTGTAAGAGAATTAGGAACTGAAAATTTCAGGAAGAAAAGTATTTTTAAAATAAATAGTATTGAAAAAAGAAAAAGTATTGAAAAAAAGAAAAAGAAAGAAAAGTTGATGTGTGCTGAAAAAATATGACTCACTCTGACTTATTCTCAGATTTCTCAGAGTGAAGTATTATGCCTTTTCTAGAATCTAATTTTTGAGGAAATAAATTGGGCTAGGTAATCTAAAATTCTTCCTCTCCTTCCACCATCTTCAAAAATTGTTATCAATAAGTGACAAGTTAAATAATAGTAGATATGTACCAATGTTATTTTTTTTGAAAAAATAAGTTAACTACTACATTGTCTTTACAACAACAAAACTGAAAAGGACATTCATTGTTATTTTTTAAAGTTTAAAATGAGGAGGTTTTTACCTTTCATTTCATATGGAAAAACAATAATGTTTATGTCCATCCCTTCACAAGGTTTTAATCAATTGAAAGCTGTCAGTGTTTAATACAAGCTTGTAATTTATAGGCTACAGACTCTTTGGCCTAAGAATAATAAAAATAAAAAAAAAATGAAAAATCAACATGTAAGGAAAAACATAAAGAAAAGCACCACAATTTCCAGGGATATTTCCTGGTTTAAAGATGTATATAATGTCTGTTTTAATGGTTCTCAGACTCTCTTTTGTTAAAATATCAATTTATGACACTAATTAAGTCATTTATACCTTCTATTTAAAATTTCATATGAAGGGGGTTGCTACTTTGCTACTCTTTAAATCACATCAGATCGAACCATGCAAGTTATAAACCTAGAAGTCATCATTTGCTAATAGGACACTTGAATTATTAAAATAGTCTCAGTGTAGATGTGAGCCAGAATTAGGAAGTGATAGACTTCTTTGACTTATTTCAAAATATTAAATATTTAAGAAATAGACTTTCAAGGGAAAAGTCTGACATTGTTTATAGTTGATTTAATCCTTAATACTTGATAATATGAATGAAACCAAGATACTATTGTTCTTCTAAATTAAAAAAAAAAACAAAGATTCAGTTAAAGGCAATAAGTTATTTTAAAAATCTTTTATTTTTTCATAGTATTGCATTGTTATTGATGCTCATTTAAATATTCAATGACTAATTTCATTTCTTTTGAGTTCTGAGGTTTTCTTTGTTTAAGGAAAAGACATTTATAAAAAAAATAAGTGAATAAGTGTCAGAAGTATGAAGAAATATGCAATACACAAACTTTATTTTAAATGATTGGGTTTTAAATTATAAAAAAAATTTCTTCTATTCTACAATATGTTTTATAGAAAAAAAAATTAGGTAAGAGAAATGATACTCATTAGGCTATAAACTTTTTGAAGGTAATGACCACATCTCAGTCATCTTATAGCACTTACCATAGCGCTTGCCTTATTTGTGTATGAGCACACATGTGCGCGCACACACACAAACACACAGCAGAGAATTTTAATCAATCAATAAGCACTTATTTAATTTGTACTAGAAAGACAAAAATAAAATAACTCCTGCCCTCAAGAAGTTATTGTTTTATTTGTGGACACATCAATGTATATCCATTAATGAAAAAATATATTGAAAGAATGAAGGAATCAGTGATTGAATGAATGGATGGATGAAAAGCCACTTAATCAGAGCTTGTTATGCTTGACACTGGAGGTAGGTAGTCTTTCAAGGAGTTCACATTTGAAAAAGTGGATGAAAACATATGTAGGAGCTTCATATCCAAATCAGATGTAAAAGCCCCACTATACTTAGAGTATGGTGGTAAAGAAGATGATGATGTACCTTCTTTAATTTCATTTCAACTGGAAAGAATATATTCATTTCTTTTAAGCAATTAGGTTTAGGTAACTTGCTCAAGGTTACACGGCCAATTATTTCTGGGTGGGTGCTAAGTGTCTGAGCCTGGATTCGAATCCCAGGTCAATCCAACACTGGAGCCGGTGCTCTTACTCACTGTGCTACCTGGCTGCCCCGACTATATTAATTTCTAATGAACTCTTTGATATTTGGTAAGGTCCTAGGTTTTTAAAACTTTCTTTTCACAGATCGTCATTAGTTCTAGCAGCTGAGAAAGTAGAGTTTGCAGGACCCACAGAAGGCACTGCCAGGCTTCAGCTTCACAAGGATTTATTCTATGGATTTTGGTTACAAAAGCCAAGATAGGAAAAAGCTCAAATAATTGGGGAACAAGGGCACTGCTCTTCTCAGGGTTCTCGTTCTCTCTCCATTTTAGAGATAGGAGGTAGTAGTGGAGGTGGCTTTGTTCGTTTATTCATTCATTCATTATTTTGAATGTACAAGGTAACTCCTTTTCTACCAATACTGGTGATAACTGGTACAAATTAAATTCTAAATTTTTAGAGTTGCCTGTGGGCAGTCAGGTCATGCAGTGTATCTAGAGCACTAGGCCTAAAAACAGGCCAAATACAGCTTCAGAGTAGGACCAGCTGTAGGACTTTTACCATTATCTCAGTTTCTTATGCAATAAAATGGAAATGACAAAAGCACCTACCTCAAGGATTTTTGTTGTGATTATCTGAGGTAATAATTGTAAGCACTTATAATTTTCAAGCACTTACAATAAGCCTCACATATAATAGGTGCTTAATAGAAGTTTTTGTTTTTGTTTTTTCCTTTTCCCTTTCCATTCAGGCATAATGTTACTTGCCCAGTTTTAAATAGCTATGATGCACCAGATGCAAGACTCAAATCCAGGTCTTTTTGACTCCCAGGATGGTTTTCCACTATGGAACATTGCTTCTACTGTGGCAAAAAATAATAATCAAACAAGTCAAGTTTTAGAGTTTTTCCAAAGGTTTAAACAAAGACCTTTCTTTACAACAACTTCATGAGGTAAGTGATAAAGTTAACTCCATTATACAGCAGAGAAAATAAGGTTAGAGCCAAAAGTTTTACACAGATAAATGTAGAATAGATGATATGGTTCTTTCAGGTGGCTTAATAAAATACTACCAAATCAATAAAGAGTTGATTTTTATAGTCATGAGACTTTTTGGCATACCCTTCTTATCTTAGCCAATATGTTCTTTTCTTTTAAGTATTCTTATAGATTTTTTAAAGTAACACAAGATGTGAATGCTTTGAATTGAGTACTTAAACTTGAAATTGACCTGTGATTGAAGGAGGTACTGGAATTCTCACATTTTGATAATACATATGTGATGCCTTCTGTTAAGAAAGGTGAAATTAGGCTTGATTCTGAGAGGAAGATGCTCAAGATGCTCTATTGTGAAACATTTTAGGGGATAATTATAAGTTTTCCTAGGTCTATTGCTTTCTGGTTTTTCAAAGAAGATAATGTTTACGTTACTTTCCTTGATTTAACATCCTGTTTTTAATTACTTGAAAGCTTTCTTCTGTGTATCTGATCTAAGTTGCATTCTGGCTGTTATTATACTTGACAGAATACAGAATTTTCCCACATACTCCTTTTCACAGGTTCTCTTTTTCCTTGAATTTATTTCTCAAGTCTCAGTGTTATTTTTTTAACTGACATTATAGTATGTACTTTGTTTTTATGTTGCTTTGAATGACTTTTTCAACTCAACCATTCTATTTTTTTTATTTTTTTGCTTTTGGAGTTAAGTAAATTGCCCAAGGTCACACGGGTAGGTTTGTGTGTGTGTGTGTGCTTGTGTGTTTGTGTGTGTTAAGCGTTTGAGGCTGGATCTGAACCCAGGTCCTCCTGACTCCAGGGCCAGTATTCCACTCACTGTGCCATCTAGCCGCCCCTTAACCATTCTACTTTTAACCTGTTGATTGAGGATATCTAAAATTTCTGAAAAAAATCAATTTCTGAATTTCTCATTGGTCTATTTTTTGTGGACTTGAATTAGACTATGACATTCAAGTTCTCTATTCAGTTCATAGCTAGATATAAATGTAATCTTCTAGTGTCATCTTCAGATCTTCAATAGCTTCATTATACTGCTTCCAACATGTATTTATATTGGGAATATTCTCTGGTAGCTCTACTTTTCCTCTTATGAAATCATGGTGATAGCCATAATATGTACTGTTTTGACAAGTGCTAAAAATGTTGTTTAAAAAAATTTAGCAATATATTATCAAAGAACATTCATTAATGACTAGTATAGCAAATACTAGCTTGTTTTAATTACTCTGTATATATTTGATATGTTGCTTTGGATTCTACCACTTAAGTCAAGAATGAACTTTGGAAATTCTGGTAAAAATAATTTACCAATATCCCACCTGTTGAAAGTTCTTTGCTGTAGTTAATGCTGACCAATGAATAAGATAATTCATAAATGTTAACAAAATAAATTGGAAGGATGAATGATTTCAATATGGACAATTAATATTATTTAAATGAGAAAGAAATATTATCAGTCTCAAAAATGGGCGAAAGTGAATTCATAACAAAAGTAAAAGAAAAGAATAAATTATAGGGAAATCTATCATGTAATAATATGTTAATAAAATGACAAGGTAAATTAAATGGATGTCTATTTTAAAAACTATTAATTCCACAAATTTACTGACCAAGAAATAAAGTGCTTAATGAAATCTCAAAAAAAAAAAAGAAATCAAATAAGCCATATATGAAGTCCTAAAGTAGAGAGGAGGGGAGATCAGGACCAGATGGATTCACAAATTAATTCTGTCAAACTAATCATAATATCACAATCTATTAGGAAAAAAATATAAGAAAAGAAGGGGTCACTTCAACAACATTTTTCTTGTTCTCTCACTTTTCTATTTCACCTGTCATTTCTTTAGTTCAGACACTCATCATCTTTCTACTATAATATTACTGTGGCCTCCAAATCAGTTTCACTGATTCATTTATATCTACTTTAATGAATTTTCCACATAACTGCCAAAGAATTTTCCTTAACAACATATCTAGCCATGTCACACCCCTAATCAATAAAGTCTAGAGACTCCTTAATGCTTTTAGAAAAAAAATACAAGCCTCTGTCAGGTCTTAAAACCTTGTCATAAGTTGCTTCAACCTCTCTAGTTCCATTAAATATTCTTCTTTCCTTACTCTACTACCCAACTGAACTGGCCTTCTCTTTGGTCCTCACATATGGCCCTCCATCTTACTTCTCCAGACCCTTTCCACTGCATGTTTTTGTATATGCACACACATAATGCACACACATATATACATAATGCACATATATAGGTATGGGTATATATACATATATCTTTACATGCATATATGTGTGAACATGTATGTATATATATGTGTATGCATTCATATATACATACACATATTCAATATCTCTTAATGTCCTCCTCATAGAATCCTCACTCCTATACCAGTAAGTACCATAGCATACCCAGGATAGCTGCTAACACAGGTTCTTTGATCTGCTTTTCTAAAGGAGAACAACTCAAAAAGGCTTAACAATCTGACTTTAATCAAACATATATCATTTACCTAGTTCAGGGGAAAAAAGTCAGCACCCTGAACTTCAGAGAATAAAAATAGAAGTTACAAGCTGACAAAAATAATGACAGAGAAAATAACACAATTCAGCATACCAACAAACAGGGCTTCTAGATGTCTGACCATCACATACATACAGTTAGTCACCAGAGAGAGAAGCACCAACGTCTGGGTTTTCAAAGCTGCGGGGCTCAACAACTGCCCATAGTCTCATCTGATCAAATCATACAACTATTCCCAAAGAGAGCTCCAAAGCATTACCTCACATCAGGATATATAGAGCCTTCTCCAGGGTCAGAGAACGTTATAACCCTTGTGATGCTCTTGACTACAAAGTAACAAAAGTTGTTCCTTCCTGAAAACAAACCTCCCACTACAGATTCCATGTGACCACATTCAGTCTGTTAGGGGGCAGAGTTTATTTTCGAATCAGCAAATGTCCTCAAATTCCCATTAACCATTACAAACACCTTCAAGGAATAACTTATGTATCATGAAAACTTTCCCAATTCTCATTCTCTCCTCCTAAAACTACAGTTGTACTTACTTCCAAAATAAGTTTTATTTAATGATTTTGCATTATTTAAGGGACTTAATCTGTTAATCTATATATATGTATATATATATATATATATATGTTTAAATGTACATAAGTGCTCTCCCTCTAAAGAATGTAGTCTGCCTTCTTACAAACAATAATAGGTTTTTTTTACCTTTTATTTTTTTAACCCTTTCTGTCCCTACAACTTGGACCAGTGTCTAGAATATAGTAGAGACTTAATAAATATGTGTTGATTAACAGATTGATAAAACCTTCAGAATTACATTGGACAGAAAAGTGAACAGCTGTATATTTGTTACCCCCAACTCCAAAGATGAGTTGGGTTTTTTAAAGTCTTATAAGACAAAAACTGTATCTTGTACTTATGTGTTTCCCTTAAAAGAACTTGCTCATAATAATTTCTCAATATATACATATAGATTTATTGTTTTAAAAGGCACCTGAAACCTATGATGTGAGCTTAAAATACTGAACATTGTTTATATTTTTTCCTTTGGATTATGCCACTATGACTACCTCTAAATAATCTAAACTCCCTAGAAAATTATGAGAATGAAATAAATAGCAATAATGACAATAAGGACAGCTGATGCTTATACAACACTTTATGATTTTTCAAAGCAGTTTCAAGGAGGGGCAGAGCCAATATGATGGAGTAGAAGCAGGAAATTCCATGACCTCTCCCCACAACCACCTCAAATACCTATAAAAATTTGGCTCTAAACAAATTTTAGAGCTACAGTACCCACAAAGGGACAGAGAGGAACAAATCCCCTGCTGAAGGCAGCCTGGCAGGCTGACAAGAAGGGTCTACCACACTGAACTGGGAGCTGAGAGCAGTCCTGTGTGAGCCACATGGTTTTGGCCCCAGGGAGCCAGCCTCAGGCAGAGCAGACTTCAGTAGAGTGAATCACCAGCAGCTGTGGTGGTTTCCTGACTTAACCCATAAACACCAAAAAGAAAGTAAAAGGTCAGTTAGAACTGTGTTGTAAAGGAATGGCATGGTCTGGTCCCTGCCCCGGGGTGAGAGGTGGTGGAGGCACAGCAGTTGCAGCAGCTGCCACATGGCTACAGAGTCTGCCATTTGGCTACCTCATGAGCCCCTGGCCTACAGACCATAGGGAGACCAAGGAACCATTCAGAATGTAATCATTCTTGCTTTGACCTGCTTGGATTGGGGTCACTTTCTTGGGCAACAGTCCTGGGGTGACAAATGCCAGTTTGCCAGTATGGTGTCTATAGAGAGGGTGCCTTCCTCAGACCTCTGACAACATTTGTGAAAACCCCAGTGATTTGGGACAATGCTCTCCTATGTGGAAGCAGAGCTCTACTATGACAAAAAGTTCAAATTAAAAGTCAAGTAATTGACTGGCAATATGAACAAGCAGAAGAAGCACAAACGGACCACAGAATCCTTTTTGGGGGGGACAAAAGGATCAAAGCATGGAATGGGAGGGAGACAATGAAGTCAGAATTCCTGCATCAAAAGCTCCCAAGAAAAACATGAATTGGTTACAGGCCATGGAGGAGCTCAAAAAGGATTTTGAAAATCAAGTAAGAGAAGTGGAGGAAAACCTGGGAAGAGAAAAGATAATGATGCAAGACTATCATGAAAAGAGAGTCAACAACCTCATTGAAGAAAATAACACCTTAAAACATAGACTAACTCAAATGGCAAAAGAGGTCCAAAAAGCCAATGAGAAGAAAAAGCTGAATTTGCCAGATGGAAAGGAATTTCAAAAACTAACTGAAGAGAATAATTCCTTCAAAATTAGACTGGAGCAAATGGAAGCTAATGACTTTATGAGAAATCAAGATACTACAAACCAGATCCAAACAAATGAAAAGAATAGAAGGAAATGTGAAATATCTCACTGGAAAAACCACTGATCTGGAAAATAGATCCAGGAGATATAATATAATTTTAAAATTATTGAACTACCTGAAAGCCATGATCAAAATAAGAACCTAGAAAGTACACTTCAAGAAATTATCAAGGAAAATTGCCCTGATATTTTAGAACCAGAGGGCAAAATAGATGTTGAAAGAATCCACTAATCACCTCTTGAAAAAGATAGCAAAAAGAAAACTCCTAGGAATATTATTGCCAAATCCAGATTTCCCAGGTTTAGGAGAAAATATTGCAAGAAGTCAGGAATAAACAATTTGAGTATTGTGGAAACACAATCAGGATAACACAAGGTCTAGCAGCTTCTACATTAAGGGATCAAAGGGCTTGGAATATAATATTCTGGAGGTAAAAGGAGCTAGGATTAAAACAAAGAATCACCTACCCAGCTAAACTGATTATAATATTTCAGAGGAAAATATGGTCATTCAATGAAATAGAGGATTTTAAAGCATTCTTGATGAAAAAAACCAGAGCTGAATAGAAAATTTGACATATCAATACAAAAAGCAAGAGAAGCAGGAGAAGCTAAACAGGGAAAAGAAATAATAAGTAACTTATTAAAATTGAATGATTTACATTTGTACATGGAAAAATTATATTTTTAACTAGAGACTTTTGTCAGTATAAAGATAGTTGAAGGGAATATATATGTATACATACACATACATATTTATATAGGAGGCTATATGTGCATATAAATTCATACGTGAGTGTTTATATATATATACATGTATACATAGACAGAGTGCACAAGGTCAGTTGAATAGGAAGGGATGATATCTAAAAAATAAAATTAAAAGGTGAGAGAGGAGCATAATGAGAGGAGATAGGGAGAGATAGAATGGGGTAAATTCCCTCATATAAAAGAGACAAGTGAAAAATATTACAATGAAGGGGAATAACAGGAAGGCAAAAGGGAATATGTCAACCTTACCCTCATTGAATTTGGCTTAAAGAGGGAATAAAATGAACACCAAATTGGGTATCTTACCCTACAAGAAAATAGAGGGGAAAGGAATAAGGAGGGTGTGGTAGAGGGGAGGGCAGATTGGGGGGGGGTTAGTTAGAATTACACATATTTAAAGGACAGGGTTGGAGTAGAAAGTAGAATAAGTAGAAGGTGGAATAGTATGCGGGGGAATATAATCTTTCTTTCACTTCATTCTTTGTACTATGGAAATATTTTCTGTAACTACAGCTGTATAACCTATATTGAATCACTTCTCCTCCCAGTAGGGGTGGGTGATGAGGGAAGAAGGGAAAGAATTTGGAAATAAGACTTTTAAAATCAAATGTTAAAAAAGTATATAAATACATGTGTGTGTGTGTGTGCGTGTGTTTTACATGCAACTGGGAAATAAAATATACAGGCACTGGGGTATAGAAATCCATCTTGCCCTACTAGAAAATCAGAGGGGGCCTGAGGGAGGATATAAGAGAGAGCAGATTGGGGGAAGGTGTATTCAGTAGGGGCATTATTTTTGGATAGAGGTAGGAGAAAGATGGGGAGAAAATTTGAAACTCAAAATCTTGGGGAAATGAATGTGGAACACTAAAAATAAGCAAATTAAACCAAGAACTTTCATATATTACCTCAGTTGATCATACATACACAAACACACACACACACAAACAAACAAACAACAGTAATGTTGTTGCTATAGCCCATTATACATGGAAACTGAAGCTCCCTGGAGTTGTTACTTACTTAGGCTAATATACCTAGTAAGTGTCTGAGGTGAAATTTAAGCCCCCCTTTTTCCTAACTAAAAGTGTTCAAAGCATGGATTTCACAAATACAGATGGATATATTTTTATATGTAGTATAGTCTCTGTAGATGAAAAAAAGTGAGCTATTTTATTATTCCAAATGTTCTGACAGTCATTTCAGTACCGATCACACAAGCATATGCTCTAACCATAGACTAAATAGATATAGTTAGCTTTGTTTTTATATCCAAAGAAGAAATAAGTATATGATTATACAGAGAAGTAAGGGGACAAAGTCATCCAAGTTGACAGAAAACGTTTGCATATATATTTTTAAGCCTTTTAGTTGTCAGCACTTTGGTACCAAGCTCTTATTATATTTTCTGAAAAAAAAAATCAACTTTTCTCTTCCATATAAACTAATTTTAGCAAAAGATATCCATATATCATACTTCTCTATCTCTGAAAGAAATTTGATTATAAAACCACCAGCTGAACCAAAGCTCATAATGTTTTGTTTCTCTTCACATGTTGCTAAAGATCTGAAAAAGGATATGAAAGTTCTATGACAGCTAGCTGCCTGTAATGTAGATGAGAGCCAGGTATGGGCTTCGAAGTCACCTCCACCTGCTCTCTTATTATGTGTGATATACGTCCCACCCTCTAAGTGCAAACCATATTTAAGTAGCTTCTTCAAATGTAGATGTGTAAATGTACTTAGTGAGCATATAAGCATTATACACACATTTATTTTGTGCTTGGGACATGCAGAGATTATTAGTGATAACTTGATGCATGCATCATGGAAATGATCCGTGTTCCAACTTTTTCCTACAACCTTTATTGAATGACTTTAAAAAAAGACTTCCAGATGCAATGATTTATTTCCAACCTTACTCTATCTCAATGGAAAAGAAAATATTAGTAAAATCACACGGTCCATCATATATGTGTGTATTTGTATGTGTGTGTATATATATGTATATAATATGTATGTATATATACCCACATAGAAATATGTACATGCACACACATATACTTAGAGAATGATTTCAAACATTTTAATTATGGAGCATTCATCAAATTTTATAGCTAAGAAAAAATAGAAGTAAAAATTTCTAATTTCTCTGCAGTACAATGCTATAATCTGTGATGTGATTTCACTATTTTTTAGGGTCAAAGTTATAAAACTAACATGTGTTTTTAGCTAAGGTATTTGCCTAGCATGAAGGATGGTACTCTGCAAAAAGCAGGCAAATAATTTATTTTTAAAATCAATTAAATTCAAGGATCATGGATATTGGAGGTCTGAGGTGTCAGGATTAAGTCAGTAGCTTTCATTATTGGAGCATATCCTTCCATCTTCTCCATGCGCTAACACAGCCCTTCTTAAACTGTGGGTTGTGACCCTATAGGGCTATGAAAAATGTAGCAACAGTAAAAGATTTCTGAATGAACAACAACCAAAAATTAATTCAGAATCAAACGCATAATGAATCTGAAGTGTTTCTGGAAGTGCTTGCCTGTGTTGAATTGTGCAACTTCACTGAAGCCTTGTTTCTGAACATAAAGCATGCACTTTGCACTGTGTATGCTGACACCAACAAACGCTGCCAAGTGGAAAAGGTTTAAAATTGGCTGCATCTAGGAGAGGATTCTGGGAAGATGGCAGAGTAGGTCAGAAAATTCCAAGTTCTTAAGATTTTCCTCCACAAAAGTGTAAAAATAGCAACTTAGGACAAAGAAAGTATGGGTGGAGATAAATAAGAACAGGGGTATAACTGGGGTCCTCCTAGGACAATTTGAGAAGATCAGAAGTAAAATCTTCTAAAAATCTTTAGAAAAGTCTTTAGAAGAAATAAAACAGTAGGGGCTTAGGAAGGGGGGAGAGGACAAGGGAGGGTTCTTTAGAGGGGAGAGTGAGGCAATAGATAAAAGGGAGTAGAGAAGGGTGTTTAGATTTATGGGAATGGGATGATAGGGGAGGGATCCTTGGAAGGGTCTAGGGAAGTTTTTAGGAGGGCAAGGTAGTGGGTAAAAGTAAAGTAGAAGAGGCAGGAGGTAAAGGAAATAAGAGATATAATTATATATAAAAACAAAGATCAGGAGAACAATAGGTTTGTAAAAGTATATGTCTATTTATGTGTATGTGCACACACATATGTATATATATATATATGTGTATATATATATATATATGTATATATAGCTATAGAGAAACATATCTAAACTTTATTGAAGCCTTCTAGTGAGATTGGAGGGAGGGGAAAATAAAGTAAAAAAGTGCACAGCAGAAAACAAAAGAAAACTTACAAGGAAACAAAGAAAAGATCGATAATTCTCAACACAAAGCATATTATTTATCATATAATCTTTGTTGAAATGAATATTTATTGTTACATATTTTGAATCCTCTCTTACGTTCTGTTATGCCCATAATGTGCTTTTTTTTCTTTCTAACTTTTAATTTAAATTCCAGTATTTAAATTTATGATATGTTTTTTTTTCTCTGTTCTATATTTGTGTTCTGGCATTTGTGTCTAAAATAAATTTAAAAAAATAAAAGAAGAAGAAGGCCTTTATCAAACAGAAGGGTACTGGTGTTGGCATCAGATGATCTGATTCTGAGTTTGGGCTCTGGTACTTAATGGAGATAGAACCTTGAATAACTCTCTCCCTCGGATCTCATATTCAATCTGTTGCCAAGTACAGCTGATTTTATCTTTGCCATATCTCTTGAATGCTGTCCCCCCCTTTTTTTTTTTGCTCTTCTCTAGATCACTCCTCTATACAATCAGTTATAGTAGTTCTCTATCACCGCCATGATCAAATATAAAATGCTTTGGTTTGCAAAGCTCATCATTACATCCCCCCACCTATGCAGTCTTATTTCACCTTACAACACCCTCCTCACAGAAGCATATGAATATGAATAAGAGACAAATGTCTCCATGTTTTTCTTAGACAAGACTCTCTATCTCCAGAGTCTGGACATTTTTATTGGCTGACCCTCATGCCTGCAATTCTTTCTATCTTCATTTTGCTTTGTTTCTTCCTTAGCCTTCTTTATTCCTCAGCTAAAGTCTTTCCTTCTACAAGGAGATTTTTTTTGGTTTCTTCTTTTTTTTTTTTTTAAAGCAATCTCGATCAAGTAACTTACTCAAGGTTACACGGCCAGGTGTTTCTGGGTGGGTGCTAAGTGTCTGAGCCCGGATTCAATCCCCAGGTCGTCCTGACACTGGAGCTGGTGCTCTTACTTGCTGTGCTACCTGGCCGCCCCGCTTTCTTCTTAATGCTTATTTCTTCCATCTGTGGATTTTCTCCAATTAATCCTGAGTAAAACTTGTTGTATGTAGTTGGTTCCATGATGTTTACTTCAGCAGACTAAGTCCTTTCAGAGAAGTGATTCTTTTTTTTTTCTTATCTTTAATACTTAGCATAGTGTTTGGCACATAGTAGGCTTAATAAATATTTATTGACTTATTTCCAGTTACAGAAAACAAGAAAAATTATATTCAATACCAGTATCTAAGCTTTCAGTTTCTCTGTTGTTTGTTCCGTTTGCCCAAAACCCAACTCTAACTTCCCCATGTTGTTTCCCAGGTCTTACTTTTTAAAATGTACTTAGTTTTCTAGCACTACTCAATCCTTTCTGCTAAAAAAGCTTCTCTTCAGAAAGATTTGGACCTAGATTCCTTGTAGGTAGTGTGGTTTTCTCTGAAATTTTGACTTTATAGCCCATTTAAACAAGAGATTTTGTGTTTTATGACCTCAAAGACACAGCAAGGAAATTCCCCACATTTGGAGAGAGTTCTAAGGGGGTCTGAGAGACCATGAAGTTTGTGAACTGATAGATTTGTTTTCCCAAAATGCTAAACTGTATTTCTAGAACCTAAAAAAAGGGTCTATTTCTTTTTAATTTTTTTCTAATGGGAAAAAGTACATTCACTGTAAAAAGAATAAACTTTGCTCTTAAAACAGTAAAATACACTTTATAAATCATCTGACCTGATATACTACAAGGGATGCTGTGACTTTCAGTATAAATTTTTAGTTCAAATACCTTGAGAGTTGATGAGCAACTCATTTACATAATGTATATTTTAATGAAAATTATTCTTCATTTCTGAAAAGTGTTGAATTTTGATTTTTCTTTAATACATCTTCCTCTTAACTTAGCTGATTTTAATAGTATTTCAGGGATTGCTATTTTTATCACTTAAGCACATTCTGAAAATCAGGGGAAAAAAGAACTTACAATTTCATTTATTTGATTTAATGCACAAAAGTTTAATATGTATTTGGTGTATATATACATATTTGATATCTATATGAATATATTCATATATACATGTGTATATACTTTAAACAGTATACTTGTCAAATAATTTATGCTTCTCCATTTGTCACCTACTAGATAAAATTATTTTCCTAGAAATAAATATCAATCAATTTCAATAAATATATATTAGCATTAGTCAAGTAATAGGAGCTATGTTGGATAAGAATGAACATATTTACAATTCAAATTCCTCTACTTCAGTCACAATTCACCCTGAGCTATAGATTGCTATAGCAATATATGAGAAAAATTACTCGAAGCTACAAAAATGGCCTCATGGGTCCAGCTGCCTTTTCCAGGATTTACTGAGCACTTTGGGACCACCAACACAATACAGATTGACCTAATATATCACACCAGGAACTATATTTTCCAATGGTAATTTGTGTGAATATGGGTGTGTATATTTATATACATGCACATCATTTGAGATACAGATGTTTCTTTTTTCTGATGATATAATGGTTTGATGAGATGTTTCAAAGTCAATTGACTCAATTTAAGTCATAGAATAACATGATGTAGTATTTTGATCATCAACCATTCTACCGAATATACTAACATTTATGTGTCATGGATATAGTGTTGAGCTAGGAATAAGGGATCAATAATCCAATAAGTTAATGAACAAACATTTACTTATTCTTTACACTAAGCCAGGCAATGTGCTGGTTATTGGACATAGGAAATCAAACTGTGCTCAAAAACTGTGCTCAAATCAAACTGTGCTCAAAAAGATTATGTTCATATTGTCCCTTTGACATAGGTTATCTTCTATGTTAGAATGTGAGCTCCTTGAGAGCAAGAGATGTTTTTATAACTATATATAAATTATTTTTATATTTGTATGCCTAACACTTAGCACAATGCCTTGTATATAATAAGAACTTAATAAGCATTTTTCATTTATTCATGGAAGACATTTAACCTCTCTGAGCTTCCAGCAACTTTGTTTTTTTTTAAAGGAATCGGGGTTAAGCAACTTGCTCAAGGATACACGGCCAGTTATTTCTGGGAGTGGTGCTAAGTATCTGAGCCCAGATTTGATCCCCAGGTCATCCCAACACTGGAGCTGGTGCTCTTACTTGCTGAGCCACCTGGCCGCCCCACCAACAACTTTCAAACATAGGTTTAGTTAAGTTAGGAAGTATACCTGCAAGGACCTGGGTAAATCCCCAACCTCCACCATGATGTGTTATCTTCCTTTATTTATAATGTAAACTCCTTTAGGGCAGAGACTGTTGTTAATAAGGCTTCTCCTACTCCCAAGGAACTTTAGATACCTTGGAGTCCAACATGTTCTTTTTATATTAAACCATAAGGGAAACTGAGACCCAAAAAGGTTGAGTCAGTGGTCCAGGTCACATGGTAAGGAAGTGTCTGAAGCAAGAGATGAACTCAGGTTTTCTTGACTCCAAGTCCCTTTCCATGGTGACAAATTGCCTCAGACTTAGATCTGTCTTTTAGGTGTGTTATTTAGTAAGATGTATGTGAAAGCTTGTCTTCAAAAAGGTGATGTTACTCAGTAAGAAGTAAATGTGATGCTACTCACTAAGTTAATTCTTAGAAAGACAAGCAAAATCAGGCTGCATATGAGTGTTTATTTTTCTCAAAGGTTGCAGAACATGCATATATAGGTATGCATGAGAACTCATTAAAACAATGAACCCAAGGATGGACAGACAAAAGATACCTTATATCTTCAGAGCAATTCGCTGTCACCCCCTTCCTTCCATCCTGGCTTAGGATGTCTATGTCAGTCAAAATTATAGTCTCCATATGGTTAGTCCTGATTTGAGAAAGGAATTTTTTAATTGGATAGGTTGTAAACACAATAAGATAGGAGAAAGTCAAGGTGTCAGTTGAAATTATAGATCCAGGACATTTATGTTCCTTTTACCATTACCATGATATAATAAACATTAGAAAATATAAGTCCCATTATTCAAGATAGTGTTTGGTTCAAGGTATGTTGTCCTTGATAGTCTTAAGTAGAAGAATGCTCCTGATCAGCTTCATCTGGCCTGTTACTGGTTGACACAGGAAAACAGGTATTTTGAGTTCACTCAGAAAGAAAAGCATGTCTGTTAATGCCAGAGCATGCAAAGCATTATGGTAGATTAAGTTCAGAGTGGGCCACAAAAGTCTCTCCTGGTTGGCCAATCCATGTTTTAGGTCTTTCTCAAGTCATGGGGGTTCAAAATGTTTTGGGGAGAGGTCTACAATGAGGAAGAGAACTTAGAGTGCATATATTACAAATCTCTCTTTTTACTGCTGAAGAGACTCAGACCTGAGGTGAAATAGCTGACTCAAAGTTGCAGAAGTTCCTTAAGAGGCAAAAATTATATAAACAATAAGTGACAAGATGGGGTTTGGACCCAGGGCTCTAATGTCAAATCCAACGCTCTTTCTCATATTTGATGCTCTCTATTTATATGTCAGTTGTTGTTGCTGAAAAGTGAGTACTTATTTCAATTGTCAGAAATTAATTATTCTAATAGGTTTATTATATAGGAAATATAATTAAACCAAATAGAAAATTAGCCACAACCTAGAATCATAATAAGGTAAAAGTAGTATTTTATTTCTAAGATTGACAAAAATCTCCATAAATCTAAAAAAAAGAAATCTAAATAATTTGAAAACAAGAATACTTCCAGACATATTGACTTTATCTTTTCTAAGAGGCTTTATCATGATGCCCATATAATTGGGCATTTGATTACATTCACCTGACATATTCTTCTTTGTTGTTTTTTTCTATATATATTTATTTTCTCTATTTCAGAGATTCCTTCAGGGCAAAGAGAGTGCTTCATAATCTTGGTGTATACCCTTGCCCATCAAAATTACCACAATGCTGAGCAAATATTAGGGAAATTGATTCACATTGAATATTCCTCTTGGAACTTGCTTAAAACTTGTTTAATTTGTTCTTCATTGTCCTCCAGTAGAATGGCAATACCATATCTCAATTTATCTGTCTCTATCTGTGTTTTAAGTACATAAAATTTTTATTTCATCAGTGCATGGAATTCCCAGTGTGGAAACTCCCTTGACTACTGTAGATTGCTACGACTCCTCTGTAACTTGAATGTGAGATTTATCTTGGTGGGTACAAGGTTAAGTGGTCCACCTGCATCATATGACCAGATTTTGCAAACTCAAAGGATAGTTTCCTATGCAAAATATAATGCTGATTTTACTATATATCAGCTTATATAGTCATTGCACAGGATCCTGGCATATTCACTGTTTCATTGTATATTGGGGATCTTCACTTTGTAAAACAATTCAATATATGTTTCCTTTGGGCAATGAGGCCCTCTGCATTTCAAGTTACCGAAAAATAATTTATTTGTAACTCTCCCGGGGGCCCATCTAGTGGGGAAAAAAAGTGAGGCAGACCTGCATGTTAAGTATTTTCTAAATATAATAAAGTGAATTATTTAGCACCAAATTTTTTCCATATTTTGTTAGTTTAAAGAGCAGATGCTGCTCTATGAGGCCTCACTTATTCATTACTGAGCAGTTGGGAACTTATTGTACAGTGAAAATTGTTCTGGGCCTAATAATTTTAAAGATGCTACCTAACTGTCGCTATCTGTAGAATTCAGTTGTGTTTAGATCATATTGTAGCATCATGGAGCATATATTATTCCAAGCACCCTTCCAGTAGTGTTTTCCTCCTACTTAATAACAAGTGGCAGACCTGAAGTTATACATTAGGTAAAAGCAAGATCAGGGAAGAATGTTGCTCCCCCATAATGTCCTGCTTAGCAACAATGGCAGCAAATTCACAGAGTGCTGCCACATTCTTTGGTTATATAATTAAGTCTAGCTTGCACCCAAACTGCCTGGTCTCATAATGATCTTTAAGAGTTATTTTGAACTCAATCTCCTAAACCTGATATTGACAAAATAATAATCATTGCCTGATGATGATGAATCATTTTGGAAAATTGTTTATTCTATCTCATTTTATTTAGAAGGCTGCAATAAATTCTATTCAATAAAGCAGGAATAGGAAGAACATGGATTTGCATGCCAGGTGGATGTAAGTCATAAATTCCATAACTAGAATTACCATCATAAAATGAATAAATTTCATTGACCAAGCAGGAAGTTTTCCTAGGTTAAGCACTAACATGTGAAATATAAATGCCATGAAATATTTTATATTTAGTGATTGAACATGTAAAACCTCTGAAGTGTGTACTTCCAATATGTTCTTCCATCATTTCTGCATTTACTAATTGTTTATCTCTGCTTTTATCACAAAGTGAAAGGGAATTAAGGAAAACTTCAATAGTAATTCATGAGAAAAGTAGCCTAAATCTTACTTCTCCTCTCTACAACCCACCCTCCTCCCCCCCACACACACACACAATGGAAAAGAGATATGAACATCTTAAGGACTAAGTATTATTTAGCTATCAGCTTTAATTTGGAATTTTATTCAACCATGAGACTAGATCAACAATAGACAATGTACAGAAAGACAAGAACTAAGAACAGATCCAAATACAAAGACCTTTCAATCATTAGACAAAATTAATTTATGTCTTTGAATCCTAGACACCCTCTGACATTGTCATAAGATTGGATCAGAATTGGATAAGTGATCATCTTAGAGTATTGTCTTTGGGGTCAATGTAGTTATAAAATCTTAAAATATATTTTAATTTGTAGGTTCATTTTGACTAGCAAGATAATGACGTCTTATTTTCCAGGTCTCAACCCCTCTACTCCCTAGAACAAGTTCCTATACAGTATAGACAGAAACAAAAATCCCTGATATTTTCAGGCAGCTGGTTTATTATTATTATTATTTTAATTATATAAGAATTATATAATGAATATTATAATAAACATTTATTATATGTTAGTTCTCTTAACTTGTTACTGTCCCAACTGGTCCCCCTTCTGCTTCTACAGAAGACACACAGTCTTGTGACCTCATGCCACTCTCTTATTAATCAGTATGAGCTGCCAAATTAAAAGAAAAATTAAAGATGAGAAGACACGGCATGTGATTATAACAGCTGTAATATGACCTTTTTACACAACTTGTCTCTAAAAACTGAGAAATGGATAAAAGTAAGGATATTGGCTTTTAATGTCATTTTGTAGAGAAATGTAACCTTATGTTATACAGGCATTCCTCCAAGTACCCTTCCCAATAAGCCCAGAAACCATGTCAAATAGCATCCATGAGTTAAGATCCTTGCCAAGTAATCCAAGTTTGGTATACAAATTAATTCACAATACATTGAGAAGATTAAAATGGGATATAATCAAAATAACTGCCTGCTCAGTGAACTAACTAAATAAATATTCTTGAGGAGAAACTTGCTCATAGAACTTCAAATCCTGTTAGGCAAATTCATCATGGGTATTTATAATGGGGGGAAGCATATAGTAAGTAGATGCAATATCTAGTTTATCTGTTATTGTTTCTACATCAATTTATTCTCATTAAGAACTACAGTCTTATCATTGTATGGAGAAATGTCAATATCTAAAGTTCTATGTGCAGAAATGACAGTGGCACTTAAGAGAGTAGGATTATCATGATAAACTGAACCTCGCTGAATGCATAGAGAAGAAGTGTAGACAGAAGCCAACACACATTTTAAAGGTACTTGGGTTTAATTTTTAAGATAACTCAGTGAGGGCAAGATTCCCAAAAGAATGGAAAAGGTTAATCGTGGTGATAGAAAAGACATTAGCAGTTACTGAACCATGTCATTTCAATCTTAGCCCTGTAAGACATTTTTTTAAAGAGAGTGTATGCACGCATTTAGAGTACACCTGATGAATGCACGCAGGAAAAGTAGCAGGCATTTGCAGGTGTTTTTCTACTTCAGAGAACTAACACAGAAGATTTTACTCTGCGCTGCTCCAAAAACTCTCAGTTGAGTCTATGATTTCAAAGATATTGCTTTAAACATCCATGTTTAAAAATCACTATTTCTCACATTGTGAATGGACTGGTGGTCCATTGAGTTAGTTTTTTCAATAAATATATACAGTATGGACCTTGTAATAGCCTGTGCTCAGAATTATGAGAAATAAATCTGGAACAATATTAAATATCACACACACACACACACACACACACACACATGCCTGTGTGGCTAGAAAGTATTCTAAAAGGAAGACACTATCTAGGAGCTGTGGGGTGGAGAATCAGGAAAGGGCCATTGCAGAAGGCAAGTGAGTTGGGTGAAGGTGTGGTATTGAAAGAAAGAAAGCTATGTTTGTAAAACAATAGGTCCCTTGGGCTAGAATATAGAGAGCATCAAAGGAGTAAAATTTAGCAAGCCTGGAAATGTAGCCTGGATCCACATTATGCAGGACTTTCAATTACAAGATGAGAAGGTTTGTTAGTATTGTTTTTTGTTGTTCTTTATTTGTCTTTCACCACTACTACCACCACCCCTCCCCCATGGAATAAGAAATCCAAAAAAATTCTGTATTAAAAAACAAAATGAAACAAAACCATGAAATTCCCTTTTAAGCAATATGCTTTAAAAAGTTTAGTTAATAACTTTATTAATGAAACTGTTTCTTAGTAAAAAGTGAAATATTTTAATGAAAACTTTAAAATCAAATGTTAATTTTTGTATGGGATGGGTATTTGGGAAGGGAAAAGAAGGGATACTTGGCAAATTATTGTTGTTTTTTTAGTCATTTCAATCGTGTCCAAATCTCCATGGCCACATTTGGGGTTTTCTTTGCAGAGATACTAGAATAGTTAGTCATTTCCTTCTCCGGTTTTTTTGACAGATGAGGAAAATGAGGCAGAGTTAAGGGATTTGCCCTGGGTCACATAACTTGAAAGGGCTTGAGGTTGTGGCAGCTAGGTGGTGTAGTGAATAGAGCACTGTACCTGGAGTCAGGAGGACCTGAGTTCAAATTTGAACTCAGATACTTGACACACTTACTAGCGCTTTTAACTTGGGCAAGTCACTTAACTCCAATTGCTCTCCAAAAAGAAAAAAAAGGTGTTTGAGGCCATATTTGAACTCAGGAAAATCACTTTTCCTGACTCCAGGCCCAGCGCTCTATCTACCGTACTTCCAAACTGCCTGATGACATTTTTTAAAGACACCAATAAAAAAGTTATCAAAGCTTACATAATGCAAAACAGCATCCACTATGATGAGAATAGGTTTAGTTAGTAGGCAATATATTTTTCTAGTGCTTTTTAAATGTCTTATATCTTAATTAGCAGACATGAAATTGATGCCAGAAATACCAATAGTAGAAGAAGTTCTCAAAAAGGAATGTCAGCTTATAAGGAATGACCTTATTTGAGGAAAACAGATTCCTTTAAACCTAGGGGGAAAAAATGCCATTGAAATATATATGATCCCACAGCAAAATCATCACTTCTGAAAGGAAATCCTTTTCACAAGTTAAGCATTTTCTTCCATGAAGGATTATAAGCATGTTAAGCTACAATTTAACTTTACCATATTTCCATTCACCAAAGAATGAGAAGAGTACTAATTCAAAAATAGACATAGAAAGACTTGATACTTTAAAACACACCCCAAGGTCCTTTGCTTTTACACTCAGCATTTTGGTTCATTTAATAATAATTATAATGTATATTTATTCAATTAAATACTCCTTTTGCAGAAATATACCATTTATGAGTAAATTAAGTAATTATTAAATAGATACTTAAATGGAAAAAAAGCAGATACTTTGTCTATCATCTTTTTAAGCTCACTTTCAAAAAGATTATACATGACCTAAACTTAATTTAAAATTTTATGATTTAAATAATATTTATTGATAGATCTGTACTGAGAGTATTGTATCAATTGCATGGTTAGGCAATAAATAAAACTATAGTTGAAATTATTTTTAAAAATCATCAGAAAATATTATTTTTAAATATAGAAGCTCATAACTGAGCTCTACCCTTAAAAGCACCCCAAATTTTCATATTTAGTTTCTCTGTGTCACTCTGCCTCTGTCACTCTCTCCTTATTCATTCAACCATCTATTTATGAGTGGGATTTTTGATTTAAAAATTGTACTCTTTTTTCTACTCTTTTTTTTCATTTTAATGTGATGATTTTATGTGTAATTTACACTTTGTTTATCAATTCATGACATGATCACCTGACCAACCAGGGAATTTATTTTATTTGACTATACATATATTTGTTAGGCTTTTTTTTCCTTTTATTTTGAATGGCATTGCCTGAGAGGATGATAAAATTATTTTTTTTAGTTGAAACTAAATTATAAAGGCAAAAGAATCAATAATTAGATATAGGGAACATAAAATAACATCATAAAAAGTAAATATGACCAAATACTAGCAGAGAACAAATGAATAATTCCTGATTTGGAGTGCGATAAAAAGCAAATCAGTCTTCAAGTTTCAATTAGAAAGTATAGGAAGTGATAAGAGAATATTACAGTTGTAGAATTAAATGTGTTTTATTTTAGATATACATATGAACACGTGCCAACTAGCTACTCCATCAGCAACAAGTATAGTTTCCTGCATTCTGTGGATCAGTAATCTCAACACCTAAAAATAATCTCAGACTACATCTTGTCTTCAACATGTTTACAATGGCCACTATTAATATTCAAATAGGAATGTGCAGTAAGTGTTATGACCACTGATTTAAGCTCTCAGTGAGTCAAAGATTTTTGTTTGTTTTTGTTATCTTATTAAGAGAAATTCATATACTTCTTAGTGATTGGGGATAGAATGGAAAGTGTAAAGGTACTGACACAGTTTTTGTTGTTGTAATTGTTGTTTTTCACCAAGGCAAAGCTTCATGTATTTGAAAGTCAAATTTTTTATTAAGCTCTGGTCTTTTCAGCAAGAATCCTTGAAAGTTCTATTTCATTCAATATCCATTTTTCTGCTGAAGCATTATACTCAGTTTTTCTGGGTAGGTGAATCTTGGTTTTAATCCCAGCTGCTCTGACCTTTGGAATATCATAT
>NW_027185798.1:52276531-52284875 GCF_028583685.1 Petaurus breviceps papuanus | reverse complement strand
GGCAGGGAACTGGAAATTATAGGAATACCCATCATTTGGGGAATAAATAAACAAGTTGTTTTACATGGTTATGATGAAATACTACTATGCTATAAGAAATAATGAACTCAGTGATCTTAGAAAACACCTGGAAAACTTATACAAAATAATGAAGAGCGAAATGAACAGTGCCAACAGAACATTGTATATAACAGCCATATTTTGAGAATGACCTGGAGCATGTGATTTTATCTGCTGTAAATACACAAATTAACTATGAAGGACATATGAAGACATATGTTATTTGCCTCCAGAGAAAGAACTGATAAATAGAAGTATGTATAAAATAATCATGTGTGTGTGCATGTGTGTACAATTGTAGCCATCTCTAGGGCAGTGAGGAAAAGGGGGAAAAAAGAAATATACCTGATAACTTTGTTGGCTATTTGAAAGGAATAGTAAGTTGTGTATAGTCCATTTGGAGTTCCACGCACAATCATTTTTCTTAATTGTACTATATTATGGAAATGTTTGTTTCATTCCATAAATTAAAAACAAATTAAATTAAAAAACAAGATCACCTTCATAGCTAGGAAAAATTAAACAGATTTTTTAAAAGAGTATAAAACACAGATTGATAGCCTGAATTCTCCACTTTACCTATGAAATGGGGGTAAAGAAGACCTTAAACATGGTGTCCTTTACCTTGGTTGAATTTTTATAGATGATATAGGCATAAAAAAAATCTAAAAATTTTACAGCATTAGAAAATATGAATAGTCCAAGTAGAAGGAATATCCATATCAAAAAAATCACAGAGTCACAGGTTAAATGGAGTGTAATAATAATGTTTAATTACAACAAATGTACTCTCCATAGAAAGTCCTATGCAAATTCTTCATCATGTCATGATTGCTATCCTGGGGCCTCAAAGGTCATATGAGGAAATCATTTTAAGTTCATGTCCCACAATAGACTCTCATGTGGAAACAAACCTTGTCAATGTACAGAGGAAGCATCTAAAAAGCAATCATCATAAGACTGAAGTCCAGAGCATTATTGAAGGAGTGGGGGAATGAAAACACCTTAATGTCTCAGCATCTGTGTGGGGATATCTATACTGAAATAAATTACAGATTTTTAAAGGTAGCGATTATATACCATTATCCTATTATAAAATTTTTTCCCAAGAGGAATATGCATGGAGATTTGGTTTTGTCTGACCATTATAGGGGGAAAAAACTGAACCTTTGGATATATGGGGGGAAAAACTTGATAAAATTTCAATAATACTTTTTTCCAAAGATTTAAATGCTAGGCAATATCTTGGAGAGGCAAATGAGTTTTAAAATTATAATAATATCCCTTATTATGCCAAAATATTAAAAAAAAACAAACCTTTTTTGAAATAGCAAATAACTGTATACAAAATATATGTCCATTCAACAGGGAATATCTAAATGACTTGTGGTACTCAAATATAATGGAATATTATTGACTTGATATGATAAATATAACAGAGCATGGGGAGAAAAATAAAATGATACAACATAAAGAACTAGAAAACAATATAAATATTGACTACAAAATAAATGGAAATAAATAAAAATAAATTAGTTCATATTGAATTCTGTATAATACAAAGTTTGCATGACTTAAGGAAGAGATTGGTGAACTTCCTATCATGAAGATGTGGGTTCAAATCCTGACTCAGATACTTCTTATCTGTGGGAGCCTGGACAAGAACCTTTACTTCTCTGAAATCCAGTTACCTCATTTATTAATTGAAGGGGGTAGAGTAGATGGCTTATCAAATCCCTTATCACATGTACTGTATTAAAGTATGAACAAGAGTGACCAAGATTGACCCTGAAACAGAAATATTAACAGACATTTCTTCTCATTTCATTTTAGAAGTAGTATATACTCACATACACACACAGACACACACACATTAGAAAGAGAGAGAGATGAGGGGAGACAGAGAGATATTTTCATTTTTTTGGTTGATTTGCCAACTTTTTCTACTTCTTTTTCATTCTTTGTTATAAAGGATCATACTTTGGGAGGAAAGAAATGCTGTCAACATATATAAAGAAAATTTTATTAAAAACTAAAGTGTTCTTCCATATAGTATTCCATTTGGTGCTAGCAATAGCCCCTTTGGGTAGCTTTTGTATATATTATTATCTACATTTGAAGATGAATGAGCTGAGATGTAGGAACATTAAATAAATTACTCAAGGCCACAGAATTAGTAAGCAGATCAACCAGAAGTGAATACTTTTTCAAATTCCAAATCTATGCCTTTTTGCATATTTTAAAAAACACATTGCTACTAACATTTTTGTAGGATTTTTTTTGTATTACACTATTAGTTTAATGTGTTGTTTTAATCTTATGCTGTGACATCATAATCCTGTACTGTCATCACTATCATCATTATCACCGTGGTTATCACCAATTATGGTATTGTTTTTCGACTACTCCTGGGGCACTTTAGTAGGCACTGAGGATATGAATAAGCAGACAAAGCTTCTGAAGATTCCGAAAGGCTTAATATTTGTGTGGGAAGATAAGACAATTATAGGCAGTTTGCAGTATTGTCATAATGTCTTTATGGAAACTATACCATTAAAAACATTGCCAAAAGGACCAAGCGTGCTACAAAGTGTACAACTCATAAAAAATGACTAAAACATACAATAAATTTGACCTAAAACAAATACATTAGCTATAGTAAACATTAATCACTCCCTTAATTGGCTAATTTCTTACTTTTTATGAATTAATGTTGCTTTAGGCATGTCTTAGATGGCCCAATTTTCAGTTACAGCAAAAAAAAAAAAAAATTTCCAGAAAGTCAAAACTGATGCCATCTCTCAATATAAATAAGTTTTCCTTGAGCAGGCAGACACAGTTGGATTCATAATACTGACCTTAGAGCTCTACTTACAGTAGCAGTTTCAAATAAAGCTGTATTATTGATTAGTGCGATGGTGTTTTTTCCCACTGACAAATATCTTATAACAGGAAGGTTGAGCCAACATCTCTCAACTTCATCCCCTACTATCACCTCAGCTTATTCACAGTTACCAGTATAGGGGCTGCTGTTCTATATCAGATAGATAGTAATACGAACACATTGCCACCAGGAGACAAGAAGCACTGTTAAATCATTTTTTCTCACACCCTGTCCTCCCCTTAACAGCTTCAGGGAAGCGACACTATACAAAAGCACATTACTGGAAAGACATAAAAACAACATCCAGGTCATTAGCACAGACTTCAGTAAAGATACTTCAAAACATTTCTCAACAATCTGCTAAGAGAGGAAAAAAGAAAATACTCTGGCTACTGCAAGTGCCGCTCCTCTTATGTGACTTTAGAATTATAGATTGAATGGATTAAGCTTATCAGAATAGGGGCGGCCAGGTGGCTCAGCCAGTAAGAGCACCGGCTCCAGTGTCGGGATGACCTGGATCAAATCCGGGCTCAGATACTCAGCACCACACCCAGAAATAACTGGCCATGTAACCTTAAGCAAGTTACTTAACCCCTATTGCTTTTAAAAAAAAAAAAAGCTTATCAGAATGGAATCATGGTTGTTACTTAGATAATAAAAAGGGAGGAGTAAATAAAGGAGGGAGAGATGAAAATCATCTTACTCTATTGCAAATAAATAAGGAAGTATACGCATAGAGCTAAAGTTTTGGCATAGGCAATCTGCTTAAATTTTCAGAACTCCCCAATCAGGAAAACAGTTCAGTATGGTTTTGCTAAGGAGCATTGTTCTCTCATAATCTTTCAACCTTATATGATTTAGGTTCTCATAAGTGTAAGGAAAAGATAATGAACAGAATGAGATAGAGTTTAGAAAAATGTCAAAGGCAATAAAGTGCATTTTTAAATACAATTGTCTCTTGATAAGAAGGACAAGAGAGGAATAGGTTCATTTTGGGGGAAAGACAGGATCATTCTTAGCAACAAACGAGATGATGTTTGTAAGGCACTTGGTAAATACTGAAGCACTATTTAAATGCCAATTTACTCTTAATATTAGCATTGCCATTTTTTCAAATTTCTCTTTTGATTCTTTTTGGCGGCTCAGTGAAATTGAGGAATGCTAATATTATGTAATAGAAAAGGACCCTGGATTTGGGGGTCCTGACAGAATAGATTGAAATAGTAGATGTTCTACTTAAACTGTGCATGGTCTTCACCATGTCATTTGTATTGTCCCCTTTTTTCAGTTTTCTCATCTGCAGAGTGTAACAGTTGAATTAGATGTGTATGAGGTTCTTCACCTGTGTGTGTGTGTGTGTGTGTGTGTGTGTGTGTGTGTGTATGTGTCATGGAAGCCCATCTCTCTGGAGAAGACTATGAATCACTTCTCCAAACAAACCTTTTGAAGCAAAAAGTAAAATCCATAGAATTGCAAAGGAAATTTTATACATACATATATGTGCACACACACACACATATATATATATTTATATTTATATATGTATATGTATGTTCAATAGGGAAGGACAGATGTACCATATAATTTGGCTCACTCCTTTTCCTCTTTCCCCAACCTTTTTCTTCTCTGGTTAGAAGGATAAATCCAGCTTCTCAAAGTTTAACTTTTAAATCAGGGAAAGGGAAAGGAATACATCTTTATATGTCATCTACTATGTGCTGGGCACTGTGCTAAGAACATTTTACAAATATTACCTAATTTGATTCTCACAACTCTGAATTAGGTGTTATTGTTATATAATTTATTGAAATATTATGTCAAGAATCTTTTTTTTTTCATCATGGCATTCAGGTAGTCTAGGATTTCTTAATTTCTTTTTCCCCTGAACCTATTTTACGGGGCAGTTATTTTTTCAATGAGATATTTCTCATTTTCTTTTATTTTTTGTATTCTTTTAATTTTATTCTATTGATTCTTGATGCCTCAAGGAATCATTAGCTTCTCCTTGTCTGTTAATAAATTTAAAAAATATATTTTCTTCAGTTAAATTTTGTACCTCCTTTTCTATTTGGCCAATTCTACTTTAAAGAGTTGTTTTCTTTAGTGAATTTTTGTACATCTTTATTTCATTATTTTTATGCTTCCTTTACCAAGATTCTCTTGCATCACTCTCCTTTTTTTCTTTTTAAATATATTAGTTTTCAATATTCATTTCAACAAGGTTTTGAGTTACAAGTTTTCTCCCCATTTCTCCTCTATGCCTGATCCCAAGACACCAAGCATACTGAATACCCTTTCCCCTAATCTTTTCTCTCTTATATCCTCCCCTATCTCCTCCCTTTTTTTTCTTTTTGCAGTGAGGGAAGGCAGGGCAATTGGGGTTAAGTGACTTGCCCAAGGTTACATGGCTAGTAAGTGTTAAGTATCTGAGGTTTGATTTGGACTCAGATCCTCCTGACTCCAGGGCCAGTGCTCTATTCACTGTGCCACCTAGCTGACCCCCTCCCTTACTTTCTTGTAGGGCAAGATTGATTTCTATACCCCTTTGCCTGTATATCTTATTTCCCAGTCGCATATAAAAAAAACCGTGTTGTTTTTTTTTTTACTTTTTGGTGGGCAATTGGGGTTAAGTGACTTGCCCAAGATCACACAGCTAGTTTTTGTGTTGAGTGTCTGAGGTCAGATTTGAACTCAGGTCCTCCTGACTCCAAGCTGGTGCTTTATTCACTGCACCACCTACCTACCCCCTGAAAAACAACTTTTAACATTTATTTTTAAAATGTTGAGATCCAGATTCTTTCCCTTCTTCCCTCCTCACTCACACCTACTGAGAAGACAAAGAATTCAGTGTAGGTTGTACATGTGTTGTTATGCTAAACATGTCCATAGTAGTTACATTGAGAAAGACTAACTATATTTCCCTCCATCCTATAGTGTTCCCCATTTATTCTATATTCTACTTTGACCCTGTACCTCTTCAAAAGTGTTTGCTTCTGACTACCTTCTCCCCCAATCTGCCCTCCCTTCTATCATCCTTTCTCTTATCCTCTCCTTCCCTACTCTGCTATAAGGTAAGATACCCAATTGAGGACGTATGGTATTCCCTCCTTAAGCCAAATTCAATGAGAGTAAGGTTGACTCATTAACTTTCACCTTCTACTCTTTCCCTTCATTATAACTGTTTTCTCTTGCCTCTTTTATGTAAGAAAATTTACCCTATTATATTTCTCCTTTTCCCAATATATTCTCTCAACTCTTAAATTTAGTTTTTAGATAACACTCCTTCATATTTAACTCATCCTGTGCCTTCTGTCTATGTATACATGCACACACACAAACACACTCACACACACGCACACATATATATATGTGTGTGTGTGTGTGTGTGTGTGTGTATTACCTTCAACTATCCTCACACTGAGAAAAGTCTAATGACTTACAATTATAGGTTTTCCTTGTAGGAATGTTCAACTTTATAATAATAAATTAATAGTTCAACTTTAATAAGTTCCTAATGATTTCTTTTTCCTGTTTACCTTCTCAAGCTTTTCTTGTTTCTGTATTTGAAAGTCAAATTTTCTGTTCAGCTATGGTCTTTTCATCAAGAATGCTTGTAAGTTCTCTATTTCATTGAATATCCGTGTTTTCTCCTGAAGCATTATACTCAATTTTGCTGGGTGGATGATTATTCCTTTTAATCCTTGTTTTTTTTGACATCCAGAATATCATATTCTAAACACTTTGATCCCTTAATGTAGAAAGTTTTAGATCTTGTGTTATCCTGATTGTGTTTCCACAAGACTCAAATTGTTTCTTCCCTACTGCTTGTAATATTTTCTCCTTGACTTGGGAACTATGGAATTTGGCATTAATATTCCTAGGAGTTTTCTTTGGGGGATTGTTTTCAAGAGGCAATTGGTCTATTCTCTCAATTTCTATTTTGCCCTCTGGTTCTAGAATATCAGGGCAATCTTCCTTGAGAATTTCTTGAAAGATTATGTCTAGACTCTTTTTTTGATCACAGATTTCAGGTAGTCCAATAATTTTTAAATTATGTCTCCTGGATCTATTTTCCAAGTCAGCGTTTTTTCCAATGAGATACTTCACATTGCCTTTTATTTTGGATAAATTGGATTCATTCATTTGGATCTGTTTTATAGCATCTTGATTTCTCATAAAGTTATTAGCTTCCATTTGCACCAGTCTAATTTTGAAGGGATTATTCTTTTCAGTGATTTTTTAAAATTCTTTTTCCATCTGGCTAATTCAGCTTTTTAAGGCATTCTTCTCCTCACTGACTTTTTGGGCCTCTTTTGCCTTTTGATTTAGCCTATTTTTAAAGGTGTTATTTTCTTTGTCATCAAACAAAATATGATTCTATTGTTTGATTATGCTTCTCTGTTTGCTCATCTTGCCAGCCAATTACTTGACATTTTAGCTGTTTGCCACAAGTAGTGCTCTGCTTCCAGAATAGAGAGTGCTATGTCCCCAGTTTCTGGGGTTTTGTACAACTGTTGTCACAACTATTTCTAGGCACCTGCTTCACCACTGTGAGGATGACTGCTCCTCCATAGTCTCAACAAACTCTGCCACGCTCATACTCCACACCTCCAGACTGCCACCCAAGATCATGATCCAGATCTGAGTAGGTCAAAGCAAAAGCAATTATGCCTGAAAGTTTGCTTCTTCTCCTACAATGTGTAGGCCTGGAGCTTAAGAGGCAGCCATGTGGCAGGAGCTGAAGCTGCCACTGCCACCTCCACCACCCTGGAGGAAAGGGCCAGACTCTTTTCTCACCCAGCTCCAACAGAGTTCCCAACTGAGCTTTCACATTCTCTTTGGTGTTTATGGGTTGAAAAGTCTGAAAACCACCATAGCTGCCAGTGAATCAGTCCCCTGAAGTTTGCTCTGATTAGTCTGTGCTGCGGGTCTTGGCTAGCAACTGTGCCCTGCTTCCAGCTCCATGTGTTAGACCCTTCCTATTGGTCTGCCTGGCTGCCTTCAGTGGGAGATTTGTTTCTTTCTGTCACTTTGTATGATTTGTATCATTAAAATTTGTTTAAAGTCATTTTTATGGGTATTTCAGGTGGTTGTAGCAGGAGCATAAGCAAGTTCCTGATTTTAGTCTGCCATCTTGGCTCCACCCCCATCATTCTCATTTCTTTTCCAAATTTTTCTTTTGTCTCTCTTATTTTATTTTTTTATATCCATTTTGAACTCTTCCAATAGTTAATTTTGGGACTGAGACCAATTCACATTTTTCTTTGAGGTTTTGCATATAGATCTTTTTTAAATTGTTGTCCCCTTTTTCAGTTTTTGTTTTGTTCTTGATTGTCACCATAGTAAATATATATGGTCAGGTTCTTCCTCCTCCTCCTCCTCCTCCTCCTCCTCCTCCTC
>NW_027185798.1:52270468-52276431 GCF_028583685.1 Petaurus breviceps papuanus | reverse complement strand
GTGACCTAGGCCCTGGCTACTGGACTTCTTGGCTGAAACTGAAGTGTCAGGCCACTGTCCTATTGTGCCACTGGCCTACTGTGCCACCACAAGGCCTAGTTGCTGATCTGAGCAGAGGCTAAGGCCCTCTCATTGGCTTGCTGGGTGAAACCTGTTGTTGACTTACCTGGACATTTCTTGCAATGGGCTGTACCCCTATTTTACCCGAGATAGACCTTTTCTGCTAATATTCAAAGTTGTTTTGGCCTGAAAAATCATTTCAGCACATCTTTTTGTTAGTTATATCACTCTAGAATTTGCTTTGAGGCATTATTTTATTGTTATTTGGAGGTGAATTTAGAGAGTACAGGTGAGTCCCTGCCTTATCCTGCCATATTACCTCCAAATGAAATTTTGTCATTATGGTCACCTTTGATGATATAATCATGACTGAAGGTGAGTCTAATTCCTTCAATCAATCCTAAAACAATTCATCATCTGTTTTCATATAGCACTGAGACCATTTCTAAACTGGAATAACTAGGTTATTTGCCCCAGCTTTATGCTTTTTATTAATCAATTGATTCAGTGAGGTGTGTGGGAATTATTCATCCCTATATTATACATTTGATTGATTTATTCTGCAGCCCAATTAAAGATGTGGTCTTACCTGACTAATATATCAGGATATACAATATCTTTTTTGTTACATAAATTAGTGTTGGGATTTGAACATACACCTTATACTTATTTTAATCAGTGTTGTCAAACATACTAATGGTATTTAGCATGACACAAAACTAAAATTAATCATTTATTTTAACAAAACTTCTTATAACCCCCTGTGTTTTTGCCTACTGAGTCTTCTCATGGATGCATCATCTGCAATAATAAAATGAAAATCTTCAATTCACTACTACATAAAAGTCCTGAATAGATGCTACCTTTTCTAATTTATTCATACACTACAATTTTAAGGTTGGCTCAGAAAAGTTGAGTTAATTACACCAACTTGGTATGGTTAAACTTCAACTTTGGACAGACAGTGGCACGTTATTTTTCCTGTTTGTTTCTCTTGCAAGTCAGAGCCAGGAAGACCCTTGTCTAAACTCCTAGTAATCTATAGATACATACTTAATAGTCTCCTTTCCAGAGGGTAGAGCTACTTGGCTCTGATAATATACATATAAGTAGGACTCAGGCTCTAGCATGTGTCTTCAGTGAGATTATAATCAATTATTCAAAACCTAAGTGCAATTTGCTTCCTTCTTAGCTACTTACTAATTCAGACTTTCCAAGCAAGAGATTCTAAAGAGAAGAACAAATAACAATTCACATCATGAGCCTCCTGAATAAAAAAAAAGAGCCAACTAAAATCATCATGCTGCTGCCTATACTTCATTGACATAGCAGTTCACCCTCAGTGCAGAGCTCTCAACATTCAGAAGTATTTTAAATATTAGGGTTAGGCAAGTTCCATCATATTTCCCTCCTCATCCAAATCCCTGGTTCTCTGCTATAACTATTAACAAATCCTTTCTTCAAATTTCAAGTGTCAAGTAACTTTCCATCTCTCTTGTATGATTTAATAGTCAAGACAAAACCACTTATTTAGAAAGTGTTCGCTGTTCAATGATTGGAATAATGAACAAGAAACCAGATCGCCTCTCCTGCTACCAATAAACTTCTAATACTACTAACAGAGTAGTATACTAAATGATACATTAATTTTAAAAATTCAGAAGTCTAGAGTAGTAGGTTGAGCTAACATGATGAAATGTAGTAGGGGTGCATGTTAATTTCCATACTTTTTCTTAAAATATCATCCTCCATATAAAAGATAGAGAAAGTCTGGATTCAAAATAATTTATATTTAAAAGACAGAGACTTTGTTTGGCTGCAACCACAATAATAAGTCAACAGTTTTCTCTTATTGCCAAAAAAAAGTGTAATGTAATTTTGGGATTCATAAAAAAGTGTACAGAACAGGCAAGAGAATAGCCTCAAAGCAATCTATCCTGGTACTATCACATCTGGAATATTGTTTTCATTTCTTGGAACAACATTTTGAGAGGAAATTGATAGACTGAATCATGACCAGAAGAAGGTCACTAAGATCATAAGATAACTGGAAATCAAGCTACATGAGGAATAGATGAAGTAACTAAGGATGTTCAGCCTGGGGAAAAAGATGAGAGTGCTATTCAATGAAATTAGAGTGATTGATTTAAAATTCTCCCTAAGAAATATCTCTAAGAAGTTCAAATATTTAGCATTTCATCCCCTCCTATCTGTTTATTTCCACATTTTCTTCATTCTTAAATGAAAAATATAGTTATTTCTTTTTTTAAGCAATTAGGATTAAGTAATTTGCTCAAGGTTACATGGCCAGTTATTTTGTGTGGGTGCCAAGTATCTGAGGCTGGAACTGATCCCGGGTCTCCCAATGCAGGGGCTGGCACTCTTACTTACTGTGCCACCTGGCTGCCCCAAAATATAGTTATTTCTATCCAATATTCAGCTGTCTTTAGCTATCTGAAGAATTAGTGTGTGAAAGAGATTATTTGTTTTCTGTGTGGATTCAGTGGAGACAAAAAAGGGCTAGTAGCTATAGAATCAATCTTCCAGAAATGGAATATGTTGCATAGAACATGGAATAGTTGCATAGAATAGAAATTTACTTACCTCTAAATAATTTCAAAACCTTTTTCTACTCAATGATTCCATTATATTTCAGAACTGGAGTAGCTAGGAATAATTTCCTGTAGAAAATAAGTCTTAAGAAGAAGGTGGCACTTCGATTCATAGACAGAAGAGTTTAGTTTTTTTGGAAGGGAAGGATTGTTTTACTTTTCAAATGCCAAAAAAATCACTAGACCTTTTAACATCTTTAACCTCCAATGATACAGATCAAAACTACACTATCATTTACAAGATCATCTCTGTGAGCTTTTGTGCAGAAAAAAAGTTTCAATTTTCTGTTTATTGAAGAAACTATCCAAACTCCAGTAGGCCAGTCATGGTAACATAGCTTAAACTTGCAAGGGATTGCTACTACATCTGTATCCCAAAGAGATCAAAGAAAATTAAAAAAAATATTTACAGAAGCTTTTTTTTGTGGTGGCAAAGAATTAGAAATTGAGGAGATGTCTATCAGTTGGGGAATGACTGAGCAATGTATGGTATATGATTGTGATGGAATATTACTCTGCTATAAGAAATGATGAGCAGGGGGCGGCCAGGTAGCACAGTGAGTAAGAGCACCGGCCCCAGAGTTGGGATGACCTGGGATCGAATCCGGGCTCAGATACTTATCACACCCAGAAATAACTGGACATGTAACCTTGAGCAAGTTACTTAACCCCAATTGCTTAAAAATTAATTTAAAAAAAGAAATGATGAGCAGGATCATTTCAGAAAAAAACCTGGGAAGACACACATGAATTGATGCAAAGTAAAGTGAGCAGAAACAGGAGAACATTGTTCACTGTAAAGCAATGATGTAAGGACAAGCAACTGTGAAAGACTTCACTATTCTCATCAAGACAATGAGCTAAGAAAATTCTAAAGGACCCATGAAGTAAAATGCTATTGTCCTTTAGAGACAAAATTGATTAACTCTGAATGTATATTGGAACATACTTTTTATTTCTTTTTTTCCTTTATATTTTTATTTTTTATTCATTTAGTTTGTTTTCCTATGTAATGTGGCTAATGTGGAAATATATTCTGCACAACTTCACATGTATAATTTATATGAAATTGTTTGCCTTCTCAAGGAGAGGGGGATGCAAAAGGGGGAAAGATAACTTGGAACTCAAAATATGATTCTTAATTTTACATGTAATTGGAAAATGTTTAAGAAATAAAATGTATTTTTAAAGTTATAAGAGGACATTAGAGAAGGTGTAGTGCAATACTCTCATTTTATAGATATGAAAAAAAGAATGTCCAGAGTAACTTCCTCAAGTTCACATACCTAGTAAATAACAGAGGCAAGACAACCTCTCACTTGTAACCATTGAATAATAAATGTCTCATAATTGATAGAAAAATAAATTTAGAGATTGAAGAGATCTTAGATGACATCAAATTTATTACTTCTAGCTTTAAAGATGAGAAAACTGAGGGAAAAAGAGATCAAATGACTTTCCCAGAGCCACACAATTAATAAATGTTATAGAGAGGATTTGAACTAGAATTTTGCTGGTAAATGTTTAAGAACTGTGTTTCGGGGGGGATGGGGAGGGAGGGATGTATACATGATACACTTTTAAGTTTATTTTGCATTAATAACGTTTTTTCTTCATATTCTTAATTTAAGAAACCAATAAAACAATAATTCAAAAGCTGATTTTATATTTTGCCAATTTTCTGAAAAGTAAATTCTCAAAATATGAATATTTAACAATCTACTCTCATGAACTGGTTCAAGCAGGTTCTAGAGAGCACATCTATGGTATGAACTGATATCTTCAGCACTACAGGGTCCTTATGCTTCCTTCCTGAAAAGCACTTATTCAATTGATTATGAGGGCCATGCCTGAAATTCTTCCTACTTGATAGAACCCACCAGAGCTTGAGCTCCTATGGCCTTAAAAAACTCATTGTCAGTCACTCTTACCATTAGAAGCATCAGAATAGAATCTCTTTACATATCATCAAATCTTTCTTCACAATGCATTCATTGCATATAAAACATCCTTAAGAAAAAGATATTTGTCCCAATATAAATACATGAAATAAAGATGAAGTTTGACTGGAGTAGAGGGTTCACCAAGAAGTACAATGGGCAATAAATGCACAAAAATCAGTCAGTGGTTAATTCTTAAGCAAGTGCTGTGTTACAAGCACACTTTATGTATTGGACATATAAAGGGCAAAATTAATTAGTCCCTGACCTGAAAGTGTTAACAGTTTATTAAGGAGGCAATATGTAGACATATGGATGTAAACCAGGTTTCTAGCTAAACCTGTAGAGTTTTGTGAGCTGCTCCATGTTCAAAAGAAAATGCTGAATTGATAAGAAAAATACTGATGTGAAACTATGCATACACAAGGGAAACAGTCAAGAACTTTGGGTAGGTGATATATTCTTCGAAAGAAGCACATGTGATTCTAGACATCATTTGGGACAAATTCCAGGGAGGAAAAAATAAAGATCTTGGAAATGGAGACATTTTGAAGATCTTGATATTCATAAATATCCATAAATTCCAAAGTCTCTCTATTCTCCACCCCCCCCGGCCAAGTCATTGCTAAAGAATATCTGAAACCAAACATTTTTCTCTCAAAAAAGACCTTTCTGTAATAATGTTTTAATGTTTGGAACCTTCCCTTCCACTAACAAAGTTCATTGCATCCTGTCCTAATATTTTTCTCATACATAAGTACTCATTTCACATAGACAGAGGCAGCCTTGGATGAAAATCCAGGTTAGAAAAATATAAACAAAAATTAAGATAGATTAATATATTTGGGGGATGGGAGGGGATTATCACATGTAGGGTGTCTGGAAATACCTCATGTAGGAGGGAGCAAAGGAGCTGAGGTCCTTGGCTTGCCATCTAAAGACGTGGTACTTTAATCCATAAGTAATTAAGCTTTTATGACCTCTTCTAATTTAGGACCAATAAGTGACAACGTAATGTTAAACAGTAAAGGTTATCTCCTTTCCAGAAGTCAGCATGGTTGTACACGTATATAAATTTAGGTTGTCAGTGATTATCTTTGAAAGTTTATGAACAATAATATTTTAAAAGGCTGCACATAGAAAATTTCTTCATATAGAATGGGTAATATTTCTTGAATATAGACCATGCTTCTAATCCTTAAAATGACTAGAATATACAAATAAATTGATGAATAGAGAGATTAGATGGATAAATAGATTAGACAGACAGACAGACAGACAGACAGACAGACAGACAGACAGACAGATAGATAGATAGATAGATAGATAGATAGATAGATAGATAGATAGA
>NW_027185798.1:52265125-52270458 GCF_028583685.1 Petaurus breviceps papuanus | reverse complement strand
GATAGATAGATAGATAGATAGATAGATAGATAGATAGATAGATAGATGGATGGATGGATGGATGGATAATCAAGAGTTATGTTTTATGTCTGTAAATCAATGGTGACAAAATCAAATGGAACTTGGGGATACTCACACGTACATAAGGATTCCTGTGGGCCTCATATTGACTTATAAAATATAATGTTATGTATGTTTTAATGTATGTAAAATATTTTCTGATTACATTTTACTGTAGTTCAGGCTTCACACTCTGGAATATCTTGTATTTGACATGTGCTGTAGAAAATAATTTGAGGGGTAGAGAAGTTGCAAGAGAACAGTCTGAGAGTTTAGCAACCTGCAGCTGTGTTTCTGGAAGGACTGGAAAGCACAACACTAATAGTGAACAGTGACTGGGGTGATTTAATGCAGAAGAAGCAAAGCATTTGGGCAGCAGATGGAGAGTGCCTGTATTTTTCTGTGGGGAATGGAGATAAATGGGGAAATAAGTGGAAAGGAGAGAATCAGATGGGAATATTTGAACTTTACAGGGCCTTCCCCAAGGAGATTTTAGAGTCTTCCTTCTCATTTCAATGAAGCTCCTACTTTCCCTTTGATATTAAACCATAGTTGTCTTTGACAAAGAGTCTCATGCTGATTCCCCTCACATTCTGCAGTGCCCTTTGTAAATGACAAAAGCAAATGATCACAGTTACTCTCTGCAAAGTTGATGCCATCATTATTTGCAGGAAAGAAAGAATCCTAACATTAATTAATAAGTCAGGCTACTACCACCAAAAAAGCCATGTTCCTCTAGGCCTGAGTGCAGAAAAATACAGACAGCTTCTGTGGCTTATGAGGGCTTAGTTTAGAGGCAATTTGCTCCTCTAAACTGTCACCCTGTGTGAAGCAAAATTCAATAATCTCATTGTAAGTTTCAAAGGTGGATATTAATAAAATTCTTACTGATGATTGATAAAAATAACAGTACCTCCAATTTAGCCCAGTGGTTCAATAAATCAAACATTTATTAAGCTCTATACTAGGCACTGTGCTGGGGAAAAACAAACAAACAAACCTAACACTTGATTGAAATACTTCCTTCTCCTAAGGTTCTTACATTCTGCTCTGAGAGATGACAATTACAAAAACAACAACATGATAGCTAACAATTACATAGAACTTTAATATAAGCAAAACATTTAACATCTCTCATTTAATCCTTACGATGTCTATGACATGGACACTATTATTATCCTCCTTTTCTAAAAAAAAAAGAAGAAACTGAGGCTAAGAGCAGTTATATAAGTTGCCCAGGTTCTCACGTCTGAGTAGTGTTTGAAGCAAGATTCTGGGTCTAACTCCCTATGCAGTGTGCCAGTTAACTGACAAACATAAATAAATAGATACAAGATAAATGCAAGGTAGTTTGGAACTTGGAGGAATCAGGAAAAGCTTTGTCTAGAAGGCACTACTCATGTTGAATTTTGAAAATAGTGAGCGATTCCACAAAGCAAAATTGAGAAGGTGTTGGTCTCTAGTATAAGACGTATCATGTCTCCCTTCTATTATATTAATTCCAAATGTCCACGTATTTATCTATTAATATGCATGGTTACAATGAATGACAAAACCCTTTATTTTTGTAGCTTCTGAGATATGAGATAAAGGTTTCTGAATATATATTCCAAATGCTATTAAAAGTTTCATTGTTGCCTCTCATTTCTCATCACAAACATTAGTAGAAAAACTCCCTTATCTACTCTCCCCACTTCTAAGCAAAGGATCCCACTTTTGTAATAATTTTAAATAAAGTATTAAGTGACAACAGCTTATATATTGAAAGCATTTTACAATATCTGCAACCTTCTACTGTTTTTCCAAATTCATGCATCTCTCCATGAAAAGGTATTATATGCATTCTCATCTCTACTCTGGGACTAAAATTCATTATTACAGTTGCTCAGTGACGATTATTCTTTTAATATGTTTGTACTCTTTTTGGGCCAGATTTCTAAAGTTTCAAATTCCCTTCAGATGGTCTTAATACTACCCTTTTCTACTCTGAGAGGTCCTTCCTCATTCTCTCTTGCCTTTTGTAATACAATCCCAGTTTATTCTGTCTAGGGACTTAATGATTACACACAATTTATGCAAGTAAATTGTAGAGTCTCCTTCAGAGGAGAAAGATGGAAAGGGAGGAATTAGTCAATAGGAGTGGAATTAAGGGAGGTTGGTAAGTATTGACTTGTCCCTTTGAACTGGAAGACTTCTTTCTTCATTATGGAGTCATGCCCTTTTGATAAGTAAACATGAATTTTATAATGATGGAGATAGAAAGATTGCACAAGGTCACAATTTGAAATTTCATCTATCTGTTATCTCTTGCACAGTTACCATATTCATACTGACCTTTTTCTCATTTTACCTGTATTACTGTAGAAGTTTCCCTACTGGTTTTCTTACCTATGTTTCTACTATATCATTCCCATTTTCACAGAGCTACCAAAAGAAACCTTTTAAGATTTACAAGTATGGGGACGGCTAGGTGGCACAGTGAATAGAGCATAAGCCCTGAGTCAGCAGGAAGACCTGAGTTCAAATCTGACCTCAGACACTTAACACTTACTAGCCATGTGACCTTGGGCAGGTCACTTAACTCCAACTGCCCTCCAAAAAGCAAAAAAAAAAAAAAAAGATTTACAAGGATAATAATGTCACTCATTAGTTAAAAAGGTATTATTGGTAGCCTGTCACCTCTCAGCAAAAAAATCAAACTATTTAATCTGGTATTTAAGGTCCTTCCAACCTTACATAATATTACTTTTCTTTACTCACCTTTTCCTAAATGGTATAGCTTTTTAGAATCACATCATAGTCATCTCTACCCCAATCTTTCTTTCAAACTACCCACTTACTAATTAAGATCTTATACATAGAGTTCACTTTAATGCTTTGTCCTTATTGGGATTCTAATTGTGGTTCTGCCATATTTCAATTTTTATTTTTGTTTCTCATAATATTTTCTCCTTTAGCTGGAGGTTTCAGAATTTGGTTGTAATATTCCTGTAAGTTTTCCTTATAAGATCTATTTTAGGTGATTGGTGGGATTTTTTCTATTTCTACTTTCCCCCTGGTTCTAACACTTCAGGACAATTTTCTTTAATTATTTTTTGTATTATTGAATCAATATCCTTTTCTTATTGTATCTTTCAGGTGATATAATTATTCTTATTTTTTCTTGATCTCTTTTCCAGATTAGTTGTTTTTCTTATGAAATGTTTCATATTCTCCTGTTTTTTGTTCTTCATTTTTGATTTTATTGTTTCTTGGTCTCTTGTAACTTCCCTGGCTTTCCCTTCCCCAATTCTAATTTTCTTTCTTTTTTTTTTAAAGCAATCAGGGTTAAGTAACTTGCTCAAGGTTACATGGCCAGTTATTTCTGGGTATGGTGCTAAGTATCTGAGCCCAGATTTGATCCCCAGGTCATCCCTGGACACTGGGGCTGGTGCTCTTGCTTGCTGAGCCACCTGGCCGCCTCTAAGCAATTGGGGTTAAGTAACTTGCTCTAGGTTACATGGCCAGGTGTTTCTGGGTGGGTGCTAAGTGTCTGAGCCCGGATTCAATCACCAGGTCATCCCAACACGGTGCTCTTACATGCTGAGCCACCTGGCCGCCCCTCCCAATTCTAATTTTCAAGGAGGCATCTTTTTCTTTAAAATTCTGGATCTACCTTTCCAGTTGGTTAATTTTCTTGTTTTTCAGGGGTTTTTATTTTTCTTATTTTTTATCCTTCCTCAATCTCTCCCATTTCATTTTTAAAGTCTTGTTAAATGTTATAAATTTTTTAGGTAGATGACCATTTGATATTATTCTTTCTGGTAGGAGAGGCTTTTTTTTCCTTCAGTGTCCTCCTCTGAAGACAAATCCTGGTCTTCTCTATTCCCATAGTAACTTTCTATATTTGTGTTCTTTCTCCTCCTTTCCCTACTCTTTTTAAAAAAATTATAGAAACATGTCTTAATTACCTCTGTTCCTGGGATATGGGGGATGGTGCCTCTGGCTTCAAATCCTCATTCAGTTTTCCCCTCTGGCCTGTAACTGAAACCAAGAACTCTGCTCTTCCGTAAGTGTCCACAGCCATCTGTGTTCTGTACCATTATTTTGTACTCACTGGGTGTGTGTTGGGTTTCTTCTTACCCATGGCTACATTTTGGCATCACAGCTGGTTCTGGTATCCTTTTATCAACAAAGGTTCAATCAGTCTTCCCCTGCTCATTCCACTGAGTTCCCACACTGGCCAGGAGGTGAAAATTCCTGTGGTTAGGACTGAGGCTACCTCCAAATCCAACTAGCCCTAGGGTTTACTGTTTATTCTTTCACTGGAACTAGCCTGAAGCTGTTTATACTTAACAGATTTCCTTCCAGTCTTAATTATAGTGCCTTCCCTCTGTTGATTGTTTCCTATTTATTCTGTTTAAAGTTTATTTGATGCCATTTTAAAACATCTTGTCCCCCCCATTTGATTTTGAACTCTCAGAGGGCAAGGACTGTCTTTTGTTTTCTTTGTATGTCTAGCACTTAATACAGATCCTGGCACATAGTAAGCACTTAACAAATGCTTATTCATTGACTATTGACTGATTAACCTCAAGTGAAATGGAGTCTACTAATGTGGGATATATCGCTTATGTAGAATGTAATGTCATAAGGATGGCTAGTTTCATTCATCTTGTATATATTGTTGTTTGGTCATTTTTTGGTTATGCCTGACTCTTTATGAACCCATTTGGAATTTTCTTGAAAGAGAAAATACAATGGTTTGCCATTTCCTTCTCCAGCTCATTTTTTGTAGATGAGGAAACTGAGGCAAACTAAATTAAGTGTCTTGCCCAGTGTCATATGTCTGAGGCCATATTTGAACCCATGAAGACAAGTATTGACTCCAGGCTTTTCACCCTCAAACTGCCCATGTTTTATATATAGTAGGTATTTTAAAAAGTGTTGAATAAGAGAACTAATGAATTTATGAATGAAATGACTGACCTTAAGAAGGCACTGACTGATATGTTAAATGCTACTGAAATACACAGCCATTAATTTACATTTAGTATTTAATTTTTGCCCAATTACATGTAAAAAATTAATTTGAACACTTTTGTAATGTTGAGTTGCCACTTCTTTTTCTTCCTCCTTTCCCTCTTCTCTCCCTGAAATGATGAGCAATCTACTATAGTTTGTACATGTGAAATAATGCAAAACATATTTCCATATTAGTCACTTTTGGGGGGGGGAGAAGGAAAGAGAAGAAGAAGAAGAAGAAGAAGAAGAAGAAGAAGAAGAAGAAGAAG
>NW_027185798.1:52147040-52265115 GCF_028583685.1 Petaurus breviceps papuanus | reverse complement strand
AAGAAGAAGAAGAAGAAGAAGAAGAAGAAGAAGAAGAAGAAGAAGAAAGAAGAAAGAAGAAGGAGTAAGAAAGGAATAAGTCCTTTTGCCCCTTAAAAAATCTCTTTAAGATACACATCTAGTAGTGGTATTGCTGGATCAAATAGTATACAAAGTTTTATATCTCTTTGGGCGTAGCTTCAAATTGCTCTCCAGAATGATGACTGCATCAGTTCACAACTCTACCAACAATCTTAACCATTAATTAAAAAACATCATTGTCTTAAAATTTTTCATTATTTCATGGATATGTTTTGAGATAAATCTCCACTATTGATTGAAATTATGTTGACTATGAATTTATTGGAGCACCACAGGCTCTTTATAGAACATGGATACAGTAAATCTCGAGTAGAGGCTTTCCTTCATCCCAGCTAATTTAAGTCGTTAGGAGCATGTGGGCAGAGTTAGACACTGTTAACCTCATCTTCGTCCCCACTTTATGTATGAAGTTTCCTTAATAATGTATTAGAACTTATAACTAGTGAGGTCACTGTTTCCTCTGCTTTACACACACACAAACACACACACACATAAACACATACATATGAATTGTGTGTATATATATACATACATATACACATATGTTTATTGAATATTTATTGAAGGAAAGGAGGGGAGTATGGAGGGAGAGAAAGAAGACTAAAAGAAGAAAGGATTACTCAAACTTTGAAGGACTTCTGATCCTAGTGAGTGATGAAGTTTTGGAATTTATCTATGAGAAGGATGACTTTTTTAAAGAACATTTTTCTGTTCTACCATGTTCATAAGCAAAATTAAAGCATTATTAGATCATTAGAAATTTTCCACTTCTCCCAAGGCATCCTCAGGATTTTATTTTGACAAATGATGAGCTACTCAGGGACAACAAAACATGAATTTTATGGCTAGAATGATGTTAAATTGATTTTAGATTCTGCATTGACATCCCTTAAGCTCAAGATAAAGAATCAATATTGTCTTCAGAGGATTATTTGTACAAACTTCTTTCATTAAATTTATACAATATTAAATCATTTTTAATCATTATTAAATTTATTTGAAATTTATGGAATTAAAAAAATTTTCAAAAATACTTTTTAAAGAAATGTTTTACACCATTTGTATGGGTACAAACCACAAAGAAATACTGTAGAATACAATAAATAGAAAATATTTCATATATTTTGTGGTAAAATTTTTTAAAATAAGAAAATATTTCAATGATTGGAAACCTAGCAAATAACATGTTGAATAATGCATTTAGATTCATAGTCTTTGAGTCATAGGCTTGGAAGGAATTTTGAGTGTTCATGGCATCTATTTTCTCACAGAAAAGTAAGAGATGAAAAGGATTTCATTGGTCATCCTGTCCAACCAATATTGAAAAAGAATATCCACTATGACATTGCCAACAAGTTGACATCCAACATCTTCTTTAATACTTCTGGTGAACCCACTACTTACTTAGTTACCCATTACACTTTTGTATAGTCTTGTACAGTTTTAATTATGATGCTTTCCTTATGTCAAACCTAAATGTGCCTGCCTCCAACTTCCATCTATTGCTTTTAGTTTTCCTTCTGTGCTCCTTTCTGAAATCAGGCAAAACTATCCTTTTTTTTCTTAATCATAATGCCCTTTCAAATACTTTAATACAACTATGAAAATATGCCTTCTTTATTTGTTATTCTAAACACATCCAGTTACTTTGTTTAATTTCATGGAATGAATTTAAAATTTTTCTCCATTGTAGTTGCTTTATCCCAAATATTTTCCAACTTATTAATGTCACTCCTAAACTGTAGTAATCAGAACTTAACACCATTATTTCATATGTGGGCTTTCTATAGCAGAACTGAACTAAATCATCCCAATCTAATTGCAGTAGAGTTCTAGGGAACAAAATTCTCTGAACTCAGTTTTTAATTCTGGAAAGAGTACTATATGATCACATGGGATAAAATGGCCACCATCCATCCTCTACCAATGCTAAAGCTGTCCTTTGGGAAATAGTATAGCAAAATAGAATGAGTACTGTGTATAGATGGAGTCAGAGAAAGTGGATTCAGATCCTTCCATTGACCTATAAATAATGACAAATTGCCTTGACTTATATAACCTTAGACTTATATAACCTCCTTGAAAGTCAGTTTCCTTATCTATAAAATAAGGTGATTAGACTAGATAGTTTCTGACATCCCTTCTAACTTTAGATCTAAGATCTTATGAAATCAAAGACTTCTAGGACCCTTGCTTTGCTAGTAGCAGTATGACCTTGAACTGGTCACTTTCTATAAGAGAAACTCAGTGTTATAAAGTATAAATCTTTTGCTACATTAAAAAAATCTTTACTACAACTTTTATAGAGTTGTTGTGAAACAAGTCTTTAACAAACTATAAATCACACTGTAAATCTTACTACTTTCTTGGTAACTCAGTGAATGCTGAACAATCCCTATTCTCATGATGTATCTCAGGCCTCTCAGAATCACTTCTTGGACTAGAGAAATATTTGAACAATGCATTCTTGCACAAAATCTCTAAAAAAGAGCTTCTAAATGCTTGAATGTTGTCAAATATTTATTATGAAAATTTGGCATTGCTATTTCTATTTGGGAAAAAAAGATCATAAAACTTTTGCTACCCTAGAATATCTATTGTGTTTGAATAATGAAACATAAAATGATCCCCTTTTTCTAATCTCTTGTGGGCCTAGTATCTCTAATGATTTAGGATTAATTATCTGTGTAGTTTCTATATACTTTTATGAAAATATTATCTCCCTCAAAGTAATATATGTCCTTCAAAGCAGCAACCATATTATTTATTTTATTCTTAGTCAATACACATTTATTAAGCTCCTACTGTGCCTGACACTGTGCTAATTACTATAAACACAAAGAAACTAAGACAGGTCTGGTTCTCAAGAATTCACAGATTAATGGGGAAGAGAGCCTCTAAATAACTATATACAAGCAAGTTATACACACCATAAAATAGAAATAATTAACAGAAGGAAGCTACTAGCTCAGTGTCAAACACGTGTTAGATGCTCAATATGTATTCATTGATCAATTGCCTTCCATGATGTTATTATAAATTTTATTAAGAATTTCCAAATGTGGTAGATCCAAGATGGCAGAAAAGAAGCAGTAACTTTTCTAAGCTCCTCCATGAATCCCATCACTAAACTTTAAAAAAGTGAATCTGAATGGATTTTAGAGTGACAGAATCCTTTGAGAGATGAAGCATGGCAGAATCCAGCCCAGGAATGTGCCCACATGAGTCTGGGAAGGGGGAGCATGGCTGCACCAGTGCAGACTACAGAGAAGACTACAGCAGAGTGAGAAGGAGGCCCAGCAAGCATGCTCACCCACTGCAAAGGGCAATTTGCAGCCTTCTCACAACAAGGAGGGAGGATTAGTCAGAGCTGGGTAAGAGAAAGCACAGGGCCCACAGCAGGGACAGCAACTTCTACTGGGGCTATAAACCCACAGCCTGTAAGTTAAAAATCATCTGCCTGAATTTCGAGAATGCAAGATGGAAAAATAAACCCTAGCTGCTCCAATTCCACCTCCCTGACCCAGAAAACCCAGAGATAAATATCCCACCCAAAGTAAAATCCTGAAATAGTGGGAAAAGCCTCAGGCTTAGGAGTCACTGAGAAAGGGTGAAACTGAGGCAGTAAGGAGTATGAAGTTAAGGGCAGGAGGGGTCCCAACAAGCCCCACCCCAGAAAGAAATCCAGAAGCCTAGGGTGGTGGAGCGAGCAACCACTAACAACACAAGCCCAGGTGAGCCTTAGCACCACCAGGGAAATCTACAGATATGATCTCTGCTAGCTGACAGCTGCTGAGCTTGCTATAGCCCAGGGGTATAGAGGTGGAAATCTAAAGTGGCCAGACCACCCCTCTGCCACAGATTACTCTGTGGGCCTCAGAGAAACTCAGGGGAAACACTGAGAGTCCTGGCCTTGGCCTCAGTCTAGACAACCAGAGGCTACAGCACAAAACATTAACAACCAGTAACCTAGCTCCCAGCCTGAGAAGCTTGGGTCAGAGCCCTCTGTACAACAGGAGCAGAAATACATTTTAAAGGACAGGAAATTGACAATTACAAAGGGCCATAAGCAACTTGGAAAGGAAGACCAAAGACAATTAAATCCTATTATTGTGAACAAGAAGAATCACTTTCAGGAGACACCATGGGCTCTGTATCTACATTGGAGAACACAGAAGAAAATATGAACTGGTCTCAAGCCCAAAAAGTATTCTTGGAGGAGCTCAAGAAAGATTTTAAAAGCCAAACTGGAGAAATTTAAATCTACAGTAACCAAATTGGAAAAAAAAAAACTAAATGAAGAAAACAAATCCTTATAAATAAAAATTTGTGAACTGGGACAGGAGGTTCAAAATTGAACTGGAGAAAATACCTCCCTAAAAAAGGAGCTTCAAAAATTAACCAAGGAAGATAATTCACTAAAAATCAGAATCAGGCCAATTGAAGCTAAGGACTCTATAATGCATCAAGAATCAGTCAAGCAAAAAATGAAGATTGAAAAATTTGAAGTGGAAAATATCTCACTGAAAACACAGCTGACCTGCAGAACAGATCCAAGAGAGATAACCTAAGAATTATTTGCCTATCAGAAAACCATTAAAAAAAAAAGCAGCCTGCACAACATCCTCCAAGAGATTGTCAAAGAAAGCTGTCCTGAAGTCCTAGAATCAAAGGGTAAAATAGTTATCGAAAGAATTCACTGGACTCCTCCTGAAAGAGATCTCAAATTGAAAACTCCAAGTAATATAGTAGCCAAATTCCAAAATTACAAGGTTAAGGAGAAAACATTGCAAGCAACCCAAAAGAAACAATTCAAATATTGTGGAACTACAGTCAGGATTACACAGGACCTAGCAGCTTCTATATTAAAAGATTGGAGGGATTGTAATTTAATATTTCATAAGGCAAAGGAGCTAGGACTGCATCCAAGGATCAATTACCCAGCAAAATTGAGCATAATCTTTTAGGCAAGAAGATGGTCATTTAAAGAAATAAGGGACTTCCAGACTTTCCTGATGAAAAAATCCAGAGCTCAATGGAAAATGTGATCTCCAATTACAAGAATCAAGAAAGACATAAAAAGTATAACAAGGAAAAGTCACACACACACACACACACATACACACACACAATTGGGATTCAATAAGATCAAACTGTTTACATCCTGACATGAGAAGCTAATACTTGTCAATACTGAAATTAATATGATTACTGAGACCTTTAAAGGGGATATACATAGATAGAGGGTGTGGGTATAAATAAACTAATCTGATGATAAAAAAAAAACAAGCTTATTAAGGGATTCAAAGGGATTGCAGTGGGAGAAAATGAAAGGATGAGGCAGAAAAAGGTAAATAATGCCACACAAAGAGGCATAAAAACATACTATAGTAGAGGGGAAGAGGGAGGAAGATGAACATCATATAAACTTTATTCTCATTGGTTCTGGTTCAAAGAGGGAGCAACATAATCAGTTAAATTTAAGATTATAATGTGAAATAAAAACACAAAAACTTATTATAATAAAGGGAAAAGAGGGAGGGAGAGGAGCACTGTTTGAAATTTACTCTCATTGGTTTGGGACCAAAGAGGGAATAACATACTCTGATAAGTATAAGACTCCATTGTGTCCTATATGCAGTAGGAGGGGTAAGGGGGGACAAAAAAGGGGGAGTGGTTAGAAGGAAGGGAAATAGTAGTAAGGGGAAAGGATAGATAAGAGGGGGTCACAGGGAGGGATTACTGAGGGAAGTGGTGGTCAAAAGGAAAACTCTTAAGGGAGGGGAAGGGAGAAGGAAGAAACAAAAGCATAAACAGGGGGGGGGTGGAAGAGGATGGAGGGAAAGATACAGATAGTAATCAGAACTGTGAATGTGAATGGGATGAACTCTCCCATAAAACAGAGGTGGATAGCAGAATGGATTAAAAACCATAATCCTACAATATGCTGTCTACAGGAAACCCATCTGAAACAAAGGGATACACATAAGGTAAAGGTAAAAGGCTGCATTAGACTATATTATGATTCAGCTAAATTAAAAAAAAGCAGAGGTAGCAATGCTTATCTCAGATAAAGCAAAAGCAAAAATAGATTTAATGAAAAAAGATAAAGAAGGAAACTATATCCTGCTAAAAGTCACCATCAAGAGTGAAGCAATATCATTACTTAGCATATATGCACCAAGTAGTATAGCATCCAAATTCCTAGAGGAGAAGTTAAGGGAATTAGAGGAAGAAATAGATAGCAAAACTACTAGTGGGGACCTAATTCCTAGAAGTATTTCTGATTAGATCGGGGTGAATCAAGGATGTCCACTATCACCCCTCTTATTCAATCTGGAACTAGAAATGTTAACAGTAGCAATTAGAGAAGAAAAAGAAATAAAAGGAATAAAATTAGGCAAAGAAGAGACTAAGCTATCATTCTTTGCAGATGATATGATATACTTATAGAATTCTAGAGAATCAATTAAAAAACTACTTGAGACAAATAAATTTGGCAAATTTGTAAAATATAAAATAAATCCACATAAATCCTCACCATTCTTGTGTATTTCTTACAAAATCCAACAGTAAGACATAGAAAGAGAAATCCCATTTAAAGTGACTGCACATATTATAAAATATTTGGGAATCTACCTGACAAAACAAACACAAGGCCTATAGTACACAACTACAAAACACTTTTCACACAAATAAAGTCAGATCTAACTAATTTGAAAAACATCAATTGCTCATGGCTAAGTCGAGCTAATATAATAAAAATAACATTTTTATATAAATTAGATTGCATATTTAGGGCCATACTAATCGATCTACCAAAAAAATTACTTTATAGAGCTATAAAAAAATAGTAACAAAATTCATCTGGAAGAATAAAAGGTCCAGAATATCAAAGGAATTAATAAAATAAATGCTAGGGAAAGTGGACTATCCATACCAGACTAATGCTGGAGAGGATTGTAAAAATTCAAACACTAATGCATTATTGGTGGAGTTGAACTGATTCAACCATTCTGGAGAGCAACCTGGAACTATGCCCAAAGGACTATGAATAATTTCATAACCTTTGCCCCAGCAATACCACTTCTATGGTTTTATCTCAAAGAGATAATAGAAGTGGGAGGAAGAACCATACGTACAAAAAATATTTATAATAGCTCTTTTTGTGGTGGCAAAGAATTGTAAATTAAGGGGATGCCCATCAATTGGGGAATGGCTGAACAAGTTGTGGTGTATGAATGTAATGGAATACTATTGTGCTATAAGAAACAAGGCGCAGATAAACTTCATATATACCTGGAGAGGCTTATATGAACTGATGCTGAGTGAGAAGAGCAGAACCAGGAGAAATCTGTACACAATTACAGACGCAATGTATGTTTGATGACCAGCTTTGATAGACTGGGCTCTTCTCAGCAATGCAGGGTTACCAGACTCATGATGGAAAGAGATGTCTGCATTCAGAGAAAGAACTAGAAAGAACAGAGTTTGAATGAAGATTGAAGCAAATTACCTGCTCTTTCTTTTTCTTGTTTGGTTTTGTTTCCTCTTTTCCATTATTCATTCCATCAGTTACAATCCTTCTTTATAGCCTGACTACTGTCTGATGTAGAAGTATTTGCAGATCCTATACTTAATTGCATGACGCCATGGGGCAGGGGGGAAGAGAGAGACAGGGAGAAGATTTGAAACTCAAGGAATTATGGAACTGAATCTTGTAAACTAAAAGTAAAGAAACAAGTTAATAAAGACAAAAAATATTAAAAAAAAAGAATTTCCAAATGTAATCTTCCTCTAATTCAAGAAAAAAGTTACTTGTTACATATACATTAAGTTTGTAGGAAGCCCAGGTTTGACTGCAATACCTCTTCCCTTACACATCAAACACTCTTCACACCATTCCTTTAATTGGCAAAGAATATTTAGTCTGATTGTCTAGTTGTCACTCTTTTCTGGTAGAACCTCTGCATAATGCCCTTGAGTCAATTGTCTGGGACTTCATTTACACATGAATTACTTAGCTTCTAAAGTCATCAAATTGTTCTTATTTCATTCAATCAATCAGTCCAATTAATACATGGTTATTAAGTACCTACTGTGTGTCAGACACTGTGCTAACTAATCAAAAATGGGAAACTAAAAGAATTCTTCCTCTAAATTGGACAGAAAACTCACCATGCCTAATCCAATTCCAATTGCCACATGTTGCAAACCAAATTTCTGGGAGAATATGATTTTATAATTAAATAAAGACCAAGGTGTGGTAATTCTAGAATTTCAGATTGAAGCTTTTTATAAACATGAATTTTCTAACAAGTAAAGGTGAGTAAAAATAAAATTTAGTGCATTCACAAGATAGTATACTGGAGGAATTGAAGTTGAACATGGAGGGATGATTTCTTGTTGGCAGCACAAATGTATTTATGGCTTTATTTGTATAAAAAAATGCTATAAGCATGTCCATGTAACAATTAAATGCATCAAAAAATGGTAATTTCAGGACAGGTAAGTGATGCAGTGGATACAGTACTGGCTCTGAAGTTAGGAGGACCCTGAGTTCAAATCCAACCTCAGACACGTGACACACTCAAGTCACTTAACCCCAATTGCCTTGCCTTCCCCACTCAAAAAAAAAAGGCAATTTGTGCATCATTTTAAAGTTTGTATTTTTAAATTAAATTTATTCATCAACTAAAATAAGATTGGTTAAATTGTAGTTGATTTACTGTAATAAAATAACATTACCTATGATTAAGTGGTAAATATTCACCTTAAATGAATTCCCTATGCTCACACCCTAATGAAATATATACACAGCTATGAGTTTATGCTTCAATTATCTATTAGTGTACAAGCCCTCTAAGAGTCCTTCCAACTCTGAAATTCTAATAATTTATGGAACTTGTTCATATACAAACTTATGTCCAATGTCTAGAAGAAAACTGCCAAGATTGAGGCTGTTCCATAGAGAACTTTGTTGTCTCAGGAGTCAGAGAGTTTCTCATCACTGGATGTCTTCAAGCAAAGGCTGTATATGTACTTGTTGGGATAATATAGAATAGATTCTTGATTAAGTATGATTTACACTAGATATTTTCTGGGCTTTTTTCCAGCTCAATGATTCTGTAATTCTATGATTTCACAATTATATATAGTTCTTACAGTAGAGTGAATGAAGAGCTGAATCATAAGAAACCAGGGATTATGGTTCCTTGGGGAACTGTATCCTACAATGACCTACTCTTAGTCAATGTACTAAAAACTACAAGTTTTGAAAATAGCTTTTTCTAGGCATGCTCTAGGGAACAAAGTCAGAGCTTTTAACTACACCTAAGATAATTTACTCTACTCCCAGAATTCTATAGGGTTTTGTTATATGAAACATTATTTCCTTGATGTGCATGAAGAAGGAGGTTGTGTGCTTATCAACTGAAGTTAGCTACAGGAAGGTAGATTTTGATTCAGTTCATAGAGGATTTTTAAAATAATTATTTAGCTTTTTTTGTCAGAGAGGAAAATAATGAGATGCCTTTCATTGCACCATTTTCTTTTAAAAACAACCATTCAAATAGTGTACAAAGGATTATACCATAGGGAATTTAATTTTCAGAGATAGAATACTACATATCTAGCAGAGTTACAAACACAATTTGGCAAGTGAGGAGATATATGGTGTGAAGGGGAATAAAGAGATGAAAATGGAGGAAGAATCTCTCTGTCTATGCCTCTCTCTGCTTATCTGTGTGTGTGTGTGTGTGTGTGTTAGGGAAAGGGGAGGTGAAATTTTCCTTATTTAGACACTTTGAGTGTGAGATTTCTATAGGAAATCCACTCAAAATATCCAGTGGTTGGTAATGTAGGACTAGAGAGCAAGGGGGAGAATTAATATAATGATTTAGGAGGTATCAGCCTAGAGAAGAAAATTAAATTCATTGGACCAAACAAGTCATCAAATAAGAGTATAAAGAAAGAAGAGAAAAGGCCCTAATACAAATCCTTAAGGCCATAATCACAGTTAAGGAGAGATGATGTTCAGAATGAGAAACTAGAAACTGGGGGGGGGGGGAAAGGAATCAAACAAACAGGAAGAAAGAAAAGTGTCATAAAACACAGATAAAAGAGAGTATTCAGGAAGAGATGAGTCTACAATATAAAGTGGTTCAGCCAGGCCAAAAAGGATGAATTGAAATAGCCTTCAGATTTGCAATTAGGAGATCATTAAGGATTTTGGATTATGGACTATTAGGTTTAATTATTGCTATACCATGTGGGATTGTTAAATTCCTCACAACTCACACTGAGTCATTGATTATGAGTTTGTTTCCATAAGATTCCATTTACAAATATTCCCTTTCCTAGTAGGAAGCTGGAATGAAAGTCACTGAACTCTTTAGATACTTGTAGTGTAACATCAAATAAAAGGAAGGTGGAAACATAAGTTGAAGTATGAAGGGTCAGCACCCCTGCTTTAGTTACATATATGTTCAAGCAACTACAGATTTAGAGCCCTTGTTACTACAAAAATAATTACTTTCTAAGAAGAACATGTACAACAGGTGCTAATCTACCCATGGGTTATAGGAATGGCAGGGGAAGGGAAGGTATTTCACATGAGAAGAATAGTCATTAGACATTAACCAATAAGCAGCATATATTTATTAAGTATTAACTCTATGCCACACACTGAACTAACCTAAGAATAGACAGCAAATTCTATACAATTTCCAATCAGTCTCTATAACTCCATCTTCTACGGTGGAAAAATCTTCAAACCCACATCTATTGAGAAGAAAATCTTATTTGGACAATGAAGCATGGGTTATATATTTCGAGAGCCACTGTCAAATGGCAAATAACTTAAAAACAAAGAGAGGAAAGAAGAGGAATACAACAAGGATAAAGGGAAATAAAACACGTTTGGCCTTTTTTTCCTCACAAATGATCATTGAAGTAGATTTTCATGAAATAAACAAACTAGATAGACTCCACTATTTACCAATTGCTTTACAAATTCTAAATGGCAATGGGCAAATGAACCATCAACTCATTTGAGATTTCTAACGTTAAACCAAATACCATTTCTCTGACGATTCTAAACAATATTGTCTCTTATGCTTTTCTGTTGCTTTTAATGCTTTCCAAATGATAGAATGCCTTTAAACCTGCACAAAAATTAACACTTCTTATTGCCAATCTTGTCAAATCAACATTTATCATGTAGTGAATAGTGCAATTAACTCTCAAGGCATTTGTTTATATTATTTTGCAATCCTGTTAAGATTCAAAAGTTGTTATACATACATACATGTGTGCACATATCTGAGTGTATACATATGTGCATATAAGTATGTGTACACATATAAAACACACATATATAAATTCAAACATATATACATATACATGTATGCCCATGTATATGCACACTCAGGTATATAAGCATACACCTATGCATATACATATACACACATATTGACTTGTATATATTACATACATTTTGAGTCAATTTGAAACTTGTTAATTCTTAAGGGCACTAGCTTATTTTCTAACAACACTTTTTTCAAAACAATTTTAGCATATATGTTATATGTATGTTGTGTATATTAGACGTTATTAATCTTAAATGCTATTACCTGTTTACTTCCTTGTAAACAAAAAGATGGAAGATCAGACTCATTATGTCCATAAGTAAATTTATTTTTGCAAATAGAACTTATTGATCAATATTTCTTTTAGTAAAATAAAATTAAAATAATCCTCTTATCATATAAACATTTTGATCATTAAGCAAAGTAATTAAAAGGAATGTGATTTTGATTTTTGCAATTATTGTAGCACTTGACTTAATTTTCAAGGATATGCTTGTTGAAGACAGGCAGATAATTAAATTATTCATTAGGTGACAATAAAACTGAAAATTCCTTCATTGTCTCTGTATCCAAAACAAGTTATAGTAATATGTAAAAGTTCAAAGAATATTACATCTATTAGATTTATAACTAGTTTCTTTTTAAATAGTTTTTGATACATTTTTCCAATTACATGTAAAGATAGTTTCCAATATTTATTTTTACAAGATTTTGAGGTTCAAAAATTTCTCTCTCCCCTCTTTCTTCCCCAAGATAGCAGCAATCTGATATAGGTTATACATGTGCTATCATATTAAACATTTCCACATTAGTAATATTGTTAAGGAAGAAATAGAACAAGAGGAAAGAAAAACAAAAAAAAGTGAAAATGGTATGTTTTAGTCAGCATTCAGACTCCATAGTTCCTTCTCTGGATGAGTCTTTTTGGAATCATTTAGGATCATGTGGTTCTGAGAAGATCTAAATCTGTTGATCATCGCACAATGTTGCTGTTACTGTATACAATGTTCCCCCAGTTTTCACTCAGCATTTGTTCATACAGATTTTTCCAGATTAATTTTTTTATTTGCCTGCTAATCATTTCTTATAGCACAATAGTATCCCATCATATTCATATACCAGAACTTGCTTATTCAGTTAAAAAATAGGCTGGAAAATGAGCAAAAAGCAGGGAAAAAATTCTGACAATAGAAAGTGACTGTTAACAAAGAATATCAAAACACATTCAGAGAAACAAAGCAAAGTTAAAATATCCTGCATCCAAAATCTCGAACAAAAAATATGAATTGGTCTCATGCCATGGAGGAGCTCAAAAAAGGATTGAGAAAATCAATTGGACAGGTAGAAGAAAAATTGGGAAGATAAATGATAGTGATGCAAGAAAATCATGAAAAAAGAGTCAACAGCTTGGTAAAGGAGGTATACAATTACTGAAGGAAAAAGAAACTTAAAAAAAAAGACCAGACCAAATTGTAAAAAAGCCACAAAAATCCAATGAAGAGAAGAATGACTTGAAAAAGAAAAATTGGTCAAATGGAAAGAAAGATATAAGGCAATTCACCGAAGCAAAGAATTTCTAAAAAGTAGAATTGGTCAAGTGGGAAAAGCCAAAATACAAAAGCTCACTGAAGAAAATAATTGTTTAAAAGTTAGAAATGGGCAAGGGGGAGTTAATGACTTTATGCCACATCAAGAAACAATGAAACAAAACTAAAAGAATGAAAAAAATAATAGAAGACAAAGTGAAATATGTCATTATTTATATAAAATGACCTTGAAAATAGATCCAGGAGAGATCATTTAAGAAGTGTCAGACTACCAGAAATTCATGATCAGAAAAAAGAGCCTGGATATCAATTTTCAAGTAATCATCAAGGAATCACAGGATGGAGAAAATGCTGCAAGCAGATGAAAAAAAATCAAATATCATGGAACCAAAATAAGGATAATGCAAGATTTAGTACCTTATACATTACAGAACCTGAGGACTAAGAACATGATATTCCATAGGTCAAAACAGTTAGGATTACAATAAAAAATCACCTACCCAGGAAAACTGAGCATAATTCAACAGGTAAAATGGACATCCAATGAAATAGAGGACTTTCAAGCATTCCTGATGGAAAGACCAGAGCAAAATAAAAAAAAAAAACTTGATTTTCAAATACAAGATGCAAAAAAGCATAAAAAGGTAAACAAAAAGAGAACTCCTATGGGATTTGATAAGGTTAAGCTTTTAATATCACTACATGCTAAATTATATTTATAACTCCTAAAAATGTTCCCATCAACAGGGTGGTTAGAAGGTGTATATGGAGCCAAATCAGAGGTGTAAAGTGAATGAGATGATAAGATTAAATCTAAAAAAAAGAATAAGGTATGAGAAAGAAAAATGCATTCTGAAAAGGTGAAGGGGGAGGTAGAATAGGATAACTTATCTGACATAAAAGAAGTCTGAAAGAAACATTATAGTGGAGGGGGAAATGGGGAAATGGAGAGGGAAACACATGAATTTTAATCTCATAAGAATTGGTTCAAAAAGGGAATATTATACAAACTTAGATGAGTATAGAAATTGATCTTTCCATATAGGAAAGGAGGAAGGAAAGGAAAATAAAAGAAGGGTGGATGGTGAGAGAAGGAAGGGCATTTTAGGGAAAGTAAAAGTCCAAAGTAAAACACTTTTGAGAATGAAGAGGATAAATGGAAAGAGTAGGTGAAACAGAGGGGAAACAGGATGGAGGGAAATACATAGTTTGTAATCATTACTGTGAAAAAAATACAGTGAGTTTTTCTGATAAAGACTTAATTTCTCAAGCATGTAGAAAACTGAGTCAAACTTATAACAATAAGAGCCATTGCTCAATTAATAAATGATAAAAGGATATGGACAGGTAGCTTTTAGACAAAAAAATCAAAAGTTATCAATAATCATATTAAAAATTATCTAAATCACTATTGATTAGGGAAATGCAAATTAAGACAACTGAGCTACTACCTCACACATGTTACATTGGCTAATATGACTTAAAAGGAAAATGACAAATGTTGGAGGGGATGTGGGAAAATTAAGACACTAATGTGCTATTGGTGAAGTCATGTACTGATTCTACCATTCTGGAGAATAATTGGGAACTATGCCCAAAGGGCTATAAAACCTTTGATCAAATGATACCACTATTAGATCTGTAATCCAAAGAGATTCAAAAGAAAAGGAAAAGGTCATATCTGTTTGTTTTTATAGAACTCTTTTAGTGGTGGAAAAAAAATTGGAAATTAAGGGAATGTCCATCAATAGGGGAATTTCTGAACAAGTTGTTTTATATGATTGTGATGAGATACTACTGCGCTTTAAGAAATCGTAAGCAGGATACTCTGAAAAAATACAAAGAATTACATAAACTATGGCAAAGTAAAATGAGAAGAGACAGGAGAACATTATACACAGTAACAATAATATTGTACGATGATCCACTATGAATAACTTAGCTATTCTCAGTAATACAATGATCCAAGACAATTCTGTAGGACCTATGAAAAGTACTATCCATCTCCAGAGAAAGAAATGGTAGGGTCTGAATATGGATCAAAGACACTTTTTCTTTATTTTCTTGAGTGTATGTTGGGTTTTTTTTACCTGCGTTTTCCCTCACAGAATGACTTACAGGAAAATGTGTTTTGCATGACTAAATATGAGTAACATTTGTCAAATTACTTTCCTTCTCAATGTGGGGAGAGGGAAGGAGAGAATTTGGAATTCAAAATTTGAGTAAAAAGAATGTTAAAATTGTTTTTAAATGTAATTTGGAAAAGTCAAATGATAAATAAGATCTAATAAAAAGAAATTCCAGATAAGGATGAAGATATGGAAAGATATGAAGTAGAGAGATATAATTGACAAATGTGAGCAAAATTTTGGTTTCTTTACTTTGTTCTACTTATTTGTTGTAATGAGGTGTTGAGGGAGGGCATTAGAAAGTAAATGTGATATAAATAATATTTTTAAATTACCTATTTATTGAAGTTTGAGTAATTCATAAAAAGATGTGTCTTAACAGTTCAGTGACTTCTATTTCTATAAGTATACCATATCTAATATAGGAAATACATTTTCATTGAAGAGGTTAAAGAGCAATATTTTTTTAATTCAGTAGCTCCTGGAAACATCACTGTATCACAGGATAGTACACTATTTGGTGCTTGAAATGTTTGTTGAACATCATTTTTTAAAGGTTAAAGTATATTCCATAGGAGTTGTTTAAAAAGGAAAGAGAAGCTATAAAGCTTTTAAGACAGGTGGTTTAAGATAGGTGGTAAAGTAAATAGAGTGATGGGCCAGTGCTCAGCAAAACCTGAATTCAAATCCAGTCTCAGATACTTACTGTGTGATCCTAGACAAAACATTGAAGCTTTACGTCAGTTTCTTTAACTATAAAATGGGGATAATAATAGTAACTACTTCACAGGGCTTTTGTGAGGATCAGATGAGATATTTGTAAAGCACTTAGCACAGTGTTTCTATGTATGGCATATAGCAAATGTTAATTGCTAGCTGTCATGATGATGATGATAATGAAAGTTTTCTATTATACGTGTGTGTACATATGTATTGCAAAATATTTAAATGCAAATTTGTTATTTATAATTAGGTAGTATAATAATCTATTATATATTTTTATATAATTGAAATATAATTTTATTGTAATATGTGGTAAACATATATTTATAGTATATTACATATAATTATTTGTATGAAATATATGTTATATTACATTTGCACTCAAAGGGATAAGATTCCATTTGTCTGGAAAATTCATTTAAAACAAAGCCCTATTTCCTTACAATGCTTTATAATTGACACAACAGTACTTTAGGATAATTTCTTAGGAATGCCCTACATATTCAACATATTTTGAAAATTTTATCAAAATACAAAATGGTCATCAATAATATTTAGTTCTGATATTATCACAATTTTCTGAAAGGCAAAATCAGCTTAAAACATTAGAAGACATAAGAAATTGTAGTATTCTAGAAGTAGTTAATGATTTTTAAAAGTAGGAAGAAAAGGATAAAGGCATTTATAGGTTTCAAATTATATTTCAAAGCAATGATAATCAAAATGATTTGATGTTGGTTTCAAAAATGAGAAAAAGTAGAAAGGTAGAAGAATCTGGATAAGGAAGAAGAAATCATAAATTATTTGATGATGAATCCCCTATTAGACAAGAATTGCTAAGAAAAATATAGGCTAGCTTAGCAGAAATGTTTTTGAGCAGCAACCAGCATTTTACAACATATGCCACAATAAGCTCAAAAGAGATGGGACCTGAAAACTTCTAAAACTGGAAGAGAATAAGCTCAGAAACCTTTCAAAACCACAAATCAGGAAAGAGTGTATAATAAGAAAAAGAACAGTCAAAGATGATGAAACATTATATTATTATATGAAATTGAAATGAGTTTCAGATAAAATCAATTCAACCAAAATAAGGTGTGAAGCAATAAAAAAAATGCAATATATTTTTTGGCTAGTATCACAGATTCTTTCAGTCATTAGATTGTGAGCTGCTGGAGAACAGTGTCTTTCATCCTACTTTCTATTCTCAGAACTTAGCACAGTGCCTTACGCAGAATACTCACTTATGCTTCTTGACACACAACTATGCAAGATAGACTATCCAATATATAATAAATTTATTTTCTAATAGATAAGAAGCACAAACAAGAGAATAAACTATTACAAATATAAATTGAAAATTATAAAAATGAAATGAAAGGTCATACCAAATCATTAATAAAAAGAGAGGTGCAACTCAAAATCATTGTGATATCTGATGCAGTTGATTGGCAAAGATAGCAAAGGTTGAGAATTGCCAATGCTGGAAGGACTACAAAAATAAATTCATACTTATACATTGTTGGTGGAGCTATGAATTGGTTCAAACATTCTGGAAATATTCTAGGGAATGTATGAAATATTCTAGGGACAAAATATAATTTCTATTCATTTTGACATTGAAATTCTACTGGTAGACAAATGTCCCAAGGAGTTCAACTGTAATAAAAGGGGGGCAGGACAGGAGGAAATTCAAATCCCCAAAATATTTATAACAGCACTTTTTGTGGCATCGAAGAAATGGAAACAAAGATGGGAATGACTAATAAAATTGTGGTACATGAATATAATATAACATTACTGTACTATAAATGATGCTTAAAATGATGAATAGTAAGATTCATGAAATATGAAAAGAAACAATATAAGATAAGCAGAATGAAAACTATGCAAGTATAAAGACACACTACTTATAATCATGCAAGCAGAAACAACAGAAATGGCAAGATCGAGGTGGACTTCCAGGAGCCAAGATGGAGGAATAAGCAATAAATCACTGTCACCCTCCTATATTCACCTTGGAACAACAAAACAACCATAAAATAGTTCCATAGAACAAATCTTGGAGAAGTGAAGTTAGCAGAAACTTGGGGTGAAGCATACTTTTAGTATGGGAAACTTGGAAGATTGGAAAAGAAATTCTATATCACTCATGTAAAGGGAGAGCAGAGTCCAGGGCAGCGGCACCTCAGTAAGCCAGCAGCAAACTCCAGCTCAACAAACCAGTGGGAGATGCTAAGCCCCAGAGTGGGGAAACAGGCAAATGCCAATGCCAGAACAACCCCCGCCCTCCACGTGCCTTAGCACAGCCTGGGGAACCAGAAGACTCCAGCTTGGAATGCCACCACATGCCTAACCACAGCCCCAGGTGGGCAGATATCCTACAGTGGCCAGACCTCTACTTGTTTCAATACAATACAAGGCAGTCAGGCATCTTCTGGCTTCTGGACCTCCAGGCACTTCAGTATAGCCCCAGGGAAACACAGAAAAAATCCTACCTGGCCTCCCAACACTAGATGCCACCACTAGTGCCTTAGTTCAGCACCAGTCTCCAGCTGCCAGTACCTAAGGCCTTAGTGCACAAAGCCAGTGACCAGGCCCCTGCCCCCAGCACAAGAAACTTGTGACAGTGGCCCTTGTATTCCAATGGGAGAGCTCAGTTTTTAAAGCCAGGAAATAAGTAAAAGAACATGAGCAAAACCCAAAAATGGACATTGACCATAGAGAGCTTCTATGGTGACAGGGAAGATCAAAACACAAACTCAGAAGAGAACAACATTGTCAATATGCTTACATTTGAAACCTCAAAAGGGAATTGAATTGGCCTCAAGACCAAAATGCCTTCTTGGAGGAGCTTAAGAAAGATTTTGAAGGTCCAGTAAGAGAGGTAGAAGAAAAATTGGAAAAAGAAATGAGGTATGCAAGAGAGATTCAATAGCTTGGTAAAAGAAGGACAAAAATTGACTGAAGTAAAGAACTCTTTATAAAGTAGAATTAGACAAATGGAATAGGAGGCACAAAAGTTAATTGAATAAAATAATTACTTAAATATTAGAATTGGGAACGTGGAAGCTAATGGGACCTCAAGAATCAGTCAAAAAAATCAAAAGGATGAAAAAAAAATTAAAGAAAAAAGAATAACTCATTGGAAAAAAAAAACTGACCTGGAAAACAAATCCAGGAGAGATAATTGAGAATTATTGGTCTACCTGAAAGTCATGATCAAATAAAGAGCCTGGAAATCATCTTTCAAGAAATTATGGAGGAAAACTGCCATTAAATCATGGAACTAGAGGATAAAATAGTCATTGAAAGAACTGACCCATCATTTCCTTAAAGAGACCCAAAAATGAAAATTCTGATGATTATTACAGCTAAATTCGAGAATGATCAGATCAAGGAGAAAATGCTGCAAGCACACAGAAAGAAACAATTTAAATATCATGGAGCAACAGTCAAGATTACACAGGATTTAGTAGCTTCTTTATTAAAGAATGGGAGGACTTGAAATATGATAGTCTGGAAGGCAAAGGAACAAGGATTACAACCAAGAATCAAATACACATCAAAATTGAGTGTAATCATTTAGAAGAAAAGATGTACCGTGTTTCCCCGATAATAAGACCTATCCCGAAAATAAGCCCTCCCCTTACTGTGTAAGATTCCTCTAAAATAAGACCTCCCCCGAAAATAAGCCCTATTGAGATTGCTACTGTAGTGAAGGTGATCCCCTGAGCTACACGCTACATTACGGTACCCTCTGTATGCACCTCCCCCCCCCCACGGTGAAACACATGCCACGCTCTGAGCTGCATCCAATCAGAGCCGCAGCAGTGAGTGCATCATCCTGTTCTTCCCCAGTGATTTGCTTGCTGGTGCCATTGAGAGCAGTGCTGCAGAGGAGAGCTGAGGCAGGACAATATAAGCCCTCCCCTGAAAATAAGCCCTCTGGTGTTTTTCTTTCCAAAAAATATAATAAGACAGTGTCTTATTATTGGGGAAACACAGTATATTCAATGAAATAAGGGACTTTCAATGATTCTTGAAGAAAAAAAAAACAAGCTGAACAGAAAGTCTGATATTAAAATACAAGACTCAAGAGAAGAATAAAAATATAAACAGGAAGGAAAAAAAAGTTATTCCAAAAGATCAAACTGTTTACATCCCTGCTAAGGATGTTGATATTTGTAGCTCTTGAGAACTGTGTCTCTTAAGTGGTATATATACACAGAGGGTCTGGATATAAGTTGACTTTGATGTGATGACTAAAATGTTTAATAAATTACAGAGTGAAAAAAGGCTTTTACTGGGAGAAGAGGAAAGTGAGAGACAAAATATGGTAAACTGGATCACATGAAGAGACTCAAAGACCTATGGCAGTAGAGGGAGAAAAGGAAAAGGGGCAAGCACTGTTTGAAACTTACCTTATCAAATTTGGCTCAAAGAGGGAATAGCATAAACAATCAGTTGGCTATAAAAATCTATTTTACTCTCTAGGGAAATAAGAGGAGAAACAGGAAAGAAAAGGGAAGGATCAGTAGAAGGCAGGGAAGAAGGGAGAGAAGAAGTAGTAAGGGAAAGCTGAAAGAAAAGAGAAAGGGGCTGATAGACAGGAGGGTAGATTGAGGGAGGCAGTAGTCAGAGGCAAAACACTGGTGAGGGAAAGAGTGAAAGATGAGAGAAAAGTATAAACTGTGGGAAAAATGGGACAGTGAGAAAGATACAATTAGTAATCAGAACTGTGAATGTGAATGGGATGGACTCTCCCATAAAATGGAAGCAGCTAGCAGAGTGGATTAAAAACCATATTCCTACAATATGTTGTTTAGAAGAAACACATTTCAAGCTGAGTGATAAATACAGAATAAAGGTAAAAGGCTGGAGTAGAATATATTATGTTTCTGCTGAAGCAAAAAAGCAGGAGTAACAATACTTATCTCAGACAAAGCAAAAGCAAAAATAAATTTAATTAAAAGAGATAAGGAAGGAAACTACATCTTGCTAAAAGGTACCACAGGCAATGAAGTAATATCAATAAAAAATATGTGCACCAAGTGGTTTAGCAGCTGGAAACTTGGAGGAGGAGTTAAGTGAGTTACAGGAAGAAATAGACAGTGAAATTATACTACTGTGTAGCTCAACCTGCCTCTCTCAGAAATCAGTGGATTTAATCATAAAATAAACAAAAAAGAAGCTAACGGTTTGAATAGGATTTTAGAAAATGTATAAATGTTAGAACTCTGGAGAAAATTAAATGAGGTTAGAAAGGAATATACCTTTTTTTTCTCAGCAGTACAAGGCACCTAAACAAAAATTGACTATATACTAGTGCATAAAAACGTCACAGTCCAGTGAAGAAAGATCTAAATATTAAATGCATTCTTTTCAGATTATGATGCAATAAAAAAAAATAAGTGCAACAAAGGGCCATGTAAACATGAACTAAAATTCGTTGGAAACTAAACAATATAATCCTAAAGAATGAGTCAGTCAGGGGCGGCTAGGTGGCGCAGTGAGTAAAGCACCAGCCCAGGAGTTGGGAGGACCTCAGTTTGGTTCTGGCCTCAGACACTTAACACAAAAAATCTAGCCATGTAACCTTGGGCAAGTTACTTAACCCCAATTGCCCTCCAAAAGGAAAAAAAAAATAAAAGAATGAATCAGTCAAACAACAAATCATAGAAACAATAACTTCATCTAAGGGAATTACAATGAGACAACATGACAAAACTTATGGGATCCAGTGAAAGTAGTTGTTACGGGAAGTTTTATATCTCTGAATACTTAAATGAAGAAAACAGAGAAAGAGGAGATTAGTGGATCTGTCATGCATCTAAATTTTTTTAAAAAGAATGAATTTTAAATGCCCAATTAAGTATCAAATTAGAAATTCTGAAAATCAAAGGAGAAATTAGTGAAATTGAAATTAAGAAAACTATTGAACTAATAAACAAAACTAGGAGCTGGTTTTGTGAGAGAAAAAAAAACAACAACAAGAAAATAGATAAACCTTTGATTAATTTGATTGAAAAAAAGGAAAGAAGAAGACCAAATTAGCAGTATCAAAAATGAAAAGGGTGATTTCACCAGCAATGAAGAGAAAATTAAAAAAATAATTAGGACCTTTTTTTTTCAATTATAAGCCAATAAACCTACAATGTAAGTGAAATGGATGAATATTTACCAAAAATATAACTTGCATAGATTAATAGAAGAAGAAATAAAATACTTAACCCCATGTAAGAAAAAAAGAAATTGAACAACCTATCAATGAACTTCCAAAGGAAAAAAAAAATTTCAGGTCAAGATGAATTTAGAAATGAATACTTCCAAATACTTATGTACAATTTATTCCAAGACTATATAAACAATTTGAAAAAATAGGCAAAGAAAGAGTCCTATCAAATTATTTTTATGATACAAATATTTTGCTGATACCTAAACCAGGAAGAGTCAAAACAGAGAAAGAAAATTATAGACCAATGTCCATGATGAACATTGATTCAGATATTTTAAATAAAATATTAGCAAAGAAATTATAGCAACTTATTATGAGGATGATACAGTATGACCAGGTGAGACTTGTAACAAGAATGCAGGGCTGATTCAATATTAGGAAAACTTTCAGCGTAATTGAACATATCAATAATAAAATTAACAAATAAAATTATTTCAATAGATGCAGAATAAAGATTTTACATAATATAGCACCCATTCTTATAAAAAAAAACTAGATAGCAAAGGAATAAAAGGAGTTTTCTTTAAAATGATAAATAACATCTATCTAAAACCATCAGCAAGCTTTATATGTAATGAGGATGAGCTAGAAGCATTCATAATTGAATCAGTGGTGAAACAAGGATGTCTGTTATCATCACTGTTGTTCAACATTGTACTAGAAATGCTAACTTCAACAACAAGAAAAGAAAAAAATAATTGAAGGAATTGGTATAGTCAAAAAAGAAACCTATCATTCTTTGTGGATGGCATGATGGTATACTTAGAGAATGCTAGGGAATCAAATAAAAAACTACTTGAAATAATAACTGTAGCCACCAAGTTCCAAGATGTAAAATAAATATGCAATAATTATTAGCATTTCTAAATATTACTAACAAATTCCAGCAACAAGAGGTAAAAAGAGAAATTCCATTTAAAATAACTGGAGACAATAAAAAATATTTGGGAATCTAACTGCCATGACAAACCCAGGAACTATATTAATACTATTACAAAACGCTTTTCACACAAATGAAGTCAGATACACATAATTTGAAAATTTCAATTGTCATTGGGTAAGTTGAGTTAATACAAGAAAATTTATAATTCTATACAAATTAATTTACTTATTCAGTGCTATACCAATCAGACTACCAAAAATAATTTTATAGAGCTAGAAAAAATAATAGTAAAATCCATCTAAAGGAACAAAAAGTCCAGGATATCAAGTGAATTAATTAAAAGAAATGCAAGGGGAGGCGAAATGGTTGTACTAGATATGAAACTGTATTATAAAGCAGCAATCATCAAACTATTTGGTACTGGCTAAGATCAGATAAGAGTGGCAGATCAGTAGATAAGTAAGGTACACAAGATACAGGGGTCAATGACTCAAGTAATCTACTGTTTGACAAACCCAAAGACTCCAGCTTCTGGGACAATAACTCAATATTTGACAAAAACTGCTGGGAATACTGGAAAACAGTATGGCAGAAACTAGGCATAGACCACCATATTCACACCATATATGAAGAAAAAGTCAAAATGAGTATATGATTTACACATAAAGGGTGATACCAAAAAAAAAAAAATTAGGACAGCAAGGGATGATTTACCTATCAGATCTGGGGAGAAGGGGGGGGGAGGGGATTATGATCAGACAAGTGATAGAGAACATTATGAAATGCAAAATAGATTATTTTCATTACATTGTGTTAAAACATTTTCGCACAAACAAAAACAATACAACAAAGATTAAAAGGGAAGCAGAAAACTGTGAAACACAAGGGCTATAAAACTGTGCAGACCCTTTGATCCAGCAGTACTACTGCTAGGTCTGTTTCTTACTGAGATCATAAAAGTGGGAAAATAACCCACATGCACAAAAATATTTGTAGCAGTTCTTTTTGTGGTGGCCAAGAATTGGAAAATGAGGGAATGCCTATCAATTGTGTAATGGCTGAACAAGTTTTGGTATATGAATGTAATGGAATACTATAGTTATATATGAAATGATGAGAAGGTGAATTTCAGAATAATGTGGAAAGACTTAGTAGGAATTGATGCTGAGTAAAGCGAGTGTAATCAAGTGAACCTTGTACATAGTAACCAAGTTTAGTAGACTTAGCTCTTCTCAGAAATACAGTGATCTAAGACAATTCCAAAAAGTTCAAAATGGAAAATGCTATCCACATCCAGAGAAAGAACTATAGCATCTGAATGCTGATCAAAACACATTATTTTCGGGGCGGCCAGGTAGCACAGCGAGTAAGAGCACCGGGCTTCAGTGTCGGGATTACCTGTGGATCCAGGCTCAGATAGTTAGCACCACACCCCGAAATAACTACCTGTGTAACCTTGAGCAAGTTACTTTAACCCTGATTGCTTTAAAAAAAGACACGTTATTTTCTTTTTCCTTTCTCTGGGTTTTCCCCTTTGGTTCTGATTCTTCCTTCACAACATGACTAATTGGGACATATGCCTATATATATATATCCTATATCATATTACTTGCCCTCTTGGGTAGGGATTACAAGAGGGAGGAAAAAAAAGTTGGAACTCCAAATCTTTTAAAAGTGAATGTTGGAAACTCCTTACTTGTAATTAGAAAAAAAAATCTATCATGGGGGAAAAAATGACAAGATCATTAAAATTGAGTACCACAAAATTAAAATGATCAAATTTTGTCCAAAAATGGAGATAAGAACATTCCTCCTCTCCTTGCTTTGAATAGTTTAAGGACTAAGGACATGTTTCACTTAGTAAAATGTCTTAAATGGTTGATATGTTAGTTTTGTTGGTTTAAATTTGCCTCTTTCCCTCTCTCCTCTATCTCTTCATCCCTACTTATTTTTTCACTTTAGTTGAAGCAAAATAGATTCTTCTCCATTCCCTTATTTTTGCTTTGTGTATCTCTGTTTCAAGTGTATTTCTTTTAAATAATATATTGTTGGATTCTGTTTCTTAATCCATTCTGCTATCCACTTTTGTTTTATGCATGAGTTCATTCCATTAACATTCACAGCAATGATTACTAGCTGTCTATTTAATCTCCATACTATTTTTCCTATATCCCCTTCCCTCTCATTTTACCTTGACCCTCCTCAAAGGTCTGTTTTTTTCTGACTAATAGCTCCATTAATCTACCCTCTTACCAATCAACCCCTCCTGTTCTCTTTCACCTTTCCCCTCCCAATTCTCTATAGCATAAGATCAATTTCTATACCCAAATTCATGTGCATGTTATTTCTTCTTTCAGGTAATTTTGATGAGAGTAAGGGGCAAGCCCTGCCCATAATTTCCTCTTCCATTTTTTTTCCTCCATTGTAAAGGTTCTTCTTTTCACACTTTTATGTGAGATAATTCTCCTGGTTTTCTCCCCTCCCCTTCCCCCCCCCCGCCTTTCCCCTTCTCCTAGTGCATTCCTCTTTCTCATTCAATATTTTTTTAAAGTCATCTCATCATAGTCAGCTCACCCCCATGCCTTCTCTCTTTTGAATTCATAAATTTAACCCAATAATGATAAAGTTCTTAGGAGTTTCAATTATCATCTCCCATATAGGAATGTAAATATTTTAACTTTATTGATTCTCTTATGATTTCTCTTTCATGTTTACCTTTCATGCTTCTCTTGCATATTTTATTTAAATCCATATTATCAATTGATTTCTGGTCTTTAAATGAAGAATTTTTAAGTCCTCTTTTTCATTAAATATCCATTTATTTCCTTGAAGGATTTAAATCAATTTTTCTGGATAGATTAGTCTGTTGGTAATCCTAGCTCCTTTGCCTTATTCATTATTATATTTTAAGCATCTCATCTTTTAATATGAAAGCTGGTAAGCTTGTATGATACTGTGACTCCATGATATTTGAATTATTTCTTTGTGGTTGGTTACAATATTTTCTCTTCAATCTCAGAGTTATGGAATTTGACTCAACATTCCTGAGAGTTTTCATTTGGGGATCTCTTTCAGGGTATAATTCTTATTGTTGTTTTCATTACCTATTTTACCCTCCATTTCTATGATATCAGGGCAGTTTCCTTTGATAATTTGTTGAAATATATTGTCTAGACTCTTATTTTTGATTATGGTTTTCAGGTAGTCCAATAATTCTTTAATTATTTCTCTTGGATCTGTTTCCCAGGTCAGTTGTTCTTTCACAGAAGTAGTTCACATTTTCATATATTTTTCACTTATTGTTTTTGTTTTACTATTTCTTGGTGTCTCTTGGAGTCCTTAACTTCCACTTATAAAATTCTAAAGTTTAAGGAATGATTTTCTTTGGTGTAATTTTATAAATTTTCTCCTTATTTGACCAATTCTACTTCTTAAGGAGTTCTTTTCTTCAGTGAATTTTTGTATCTCTTACATGCAGCCAATTCAACGTTTTACGTTGCTCTCTTTACTGAATTTTTTGTTTGTTTATTTTGCCATATATACAATTTTACTTTGTAAAGATGCTAGTTTCTTTAATGTTTGTGTGTATTCGTGTGACTTTTACCAAGCTGTTCACTTTCTTTTCATAATTTTCTTGCATTACTGACATTTATTTTCCCAATGTGCCCTCTATCTCTCATATTTGATTATTAAAATAATTTTTAAGTTCTTCCAGGAATTCTTGTTTGCCTTGTATACAATTCACACTTTTCTCAAGCTTTGTTGGTAGCTACACTGACATTATTGTCTTTTGGATTTGTGTCTTGATATTCCTGTCTCCCTAGTAATGTTTCATGATTGAGTTATTTTTGCTATTGTTTGCTCATTTTCTAGCCTATTTCTTGACTTTTAACTTTGCATTATATTTGGGCTCTGCTCCCAGGGTGGATGGGTCAGTTTCCCAAACTTCAGGCCTATCTTCATGCTGTTTTCAGAGCTAGCTCTGGGTAAGGGAGAGGGATTTGTAGTTTTCAGTGCTTCCAAGGTGGTATGATCTAGTTAGAAGTGTGATCACTTGCCTTGTGTGCTGGCCTTTACCTAAGAAGTGACTTTGTTACCCTCTAGCTAGTAGGGTTACCACTACTCCTGTCCTTGGAACTGTGACCAGGTACCCTTTTCTCTTGCTGTAGTTGTTAGGACTGCCCTTGTCTTGAAATTGAGACCAAGGTTGCTACTCTCCAGTGATCTACACAAGCACTCTTCTTGCCCCTGGAGTGAACAGCAGTGCCCCTCTTCTGCTGTGGTCACAAATACTACCACTTCTTTTGGCTCAGTGTCTGCACTTAGGAATGATGTAAAGATAAAGCATTAGGGTCTTGAACCCAGGATCAACAAATAGTTCCTGGCAATCAAATTTGGATTCGTTATCCAATCCACTTCCCTACCATACATTGGCTGTGAGCTCCCAAATCTGCTGCTGACAGAAATGTATCAACTACTTAGGTCAACTGTGGCCTGTGCTACACAGTCTGTGCTTCATTTCAGGCAGACCACTACCCTGGTTAGTCTGGTCTTCGTTGACAATCTCCTAAGGTTTTTTGGTCTAGAAAATTATTTCACACAACCTTTTATTAGCATGGGTATTCCAGAATTTAATTTGAGGCATTATTTTAGAGTTGTTTAGAGAGGAATTTAGAACTTCACTGAGTGCTTCTCTATTCTGCCATCTTGGCTCCACTTTTCCCACTATCATGAATTTTAAAGATGCAGATAGTCAATCAAAGTCAACCCCATATACATATTAAAGGATGCAGAGGGTTACCAGGTGGGCTATCTGGATATGCTGTAAGACTCTTCAAGAGTGTCTCCATGTTAGGCAAACAGAGCATGTTGAGAAAAGTCATATTTATATGTATTTATAACTCTCTACATCTATGTTTGTCTATCTATCTAGCTACATTCACACATATATACCTATATGCATGTGTCTATATGTTTATGAATAAGTGCACACATATACATATATGAGTATTATATGTATGTATATATAAATACACACATATATATAATCTGACATTTATTACAGAACTTTAACAAGTCTTTAAAAGGATTGCTTACAATCTTCATTCCTAGAAAAAGTATAATTAGTAAGATGACAATTCCATTGGGTTATTGGATCATTAAACTTTTGAAAGAAATATCAGAAAACAATGAAGATAGAGACATTAGAGCAAATTTTATTAGGACAGTCTAGAAATTCCCCAGAGAGAAATTCCCCATTGCTAGTTGTACTTTGTTAAGCAAATAACTTAATCTTTCTTTTCCTCATTTCCCTCATTTTAAAATGGCTGGAGTATTTATTCATATAATCTAAAATATTTTTAATGAAGCTAAATATGAAAAAAATCCTTATATGTTTGAACTCAGTAGAAAGCTGGTTGGTATTGTCATTATATGACTGAAGAATTACCATTATTTTAATTCTACAAAATGCTTAAAAGTACATGAACTCATTTCCAAACATATTGTGATGAGTTACTCTTTTTATAGCCTTACAACTCATTCAGCTTATTCTCAGAATCCCTACCATATTTCAATCAGATTGAAACAAAATTGGAGCCTTAGATCTCATGCTATTAAAGTATCATTTTCTTAGAATTTCAAAACATGATTATCTTTAATTGATCTTTTTAATACAGATAACTAAGATATGGGCATATGTTTTGCTAAATGCTTTAATTCTTTTTAGATGTCAGTCATTCAAAAAGTATCATAAATGTGTGTGAAAGCTTAAAATTTAAATGTAGAAATTTATTTTCATAAGCTTTGATTAGCAGGAAAATATTTCCTTTGATCAAACACATGTTTATCAAGCACTTCTTATGTGAAAGGTTGGAATGTTCTGTGGCTCTCCCTACCTCAATTTTCTGCGATCCATCACATAGTTAACAGGTGATATTTCTTAAGCACAAGACTGACCATGTCATTTTTCTGATGTATAAAACTGCAGTAGTTTGTTGTATTGCTAGGACAAAATATATACCCATTTACTTGACATGTAAAGTTCTATAGAACTTTGCTTCTACTTAATGTTTCTGATTAAATATCACTCACTGGTTGTTCTCTATGTTGAAAATGTCATGTTCTCTATTCCCATGGCTGACTTCTGGGTTTTGGAATGGGAAATCAATGCCTGCTGCCTCTTCAATATTGTTGAGCACGCATTTTGTTGTTGCTTTTCTCCCAGAGCTGAAATTTTTTTTGGATATATTTATGCCTTAATTACTTGTTTTTCCCCTATTCATGGTTTTCTTTTGACCCTTCAGTTTTCAGAAGCAGATAGTTGCTACCTTCACTTGCTTTATGATTCTGCTCACTTCTACTATATCATTATAACTACTTTGATTGACAGAGAGAAGCAACAATTACCTCTAAAAGAGGCATAAATGATCTCATTTGCTGAGAATATAGGCAAGAGTCTTTCAACAATACCAAAGCTTAGCTTCTTTGACGGGGATGAATTTGCATTACAAACTTTGGTAGCTGTGTTCACAATGGCAGTAACAAGTAACTTAGCCAACCCAATTGTAGTGGTAATCACACTGGCATATCCAGGGTGGCTGCTAGCATAGGTTCTTTACTAGGAAAGATAATTGTTTAAGATGTCAACAATCTTTTTTAATTACATCCACAAGTTCCGGGGAAAAGTCAGCACCTTGAACTTCAGAGAAAATACAAGCATATATATAAAGACCAACAGATAGGGCTCCAACTTCCTGAATCAAAGAAATATTGGTATATACTTTACACACATCCCTTGATTGAGAAAGCCTTTACATCAGAGGAGTCAGGGAGCTCTGAATATATGGTCACTCAAAATCTCAACCAGGGAATCACAAGGTGCTTCTCATATTTTGCCCCCAAACAAAATACCAACTCAGGGTGTATATATATATATATATATATACACTTCTCAAAGCCAGAAGGCATCACAACCCTCTTAACTCAGTGCCTAATTAGAATTTAGCAAAAGCTGTGAAAGCCTTTCTGCAAGGAAGCCTTCCCTAAGCAAGCTTCCAGACTCCACATGAGACCTATTGATGGGCAGAGAAGACCTTATATGCCATTAACATTACCCCCATCCTCTCCAGCATCCCTCACCCTCTATTTCAGAGATAAAATGACAGCTAACAGGATGAAGGGATTCAAATTTATGGAATGCTACATAAAGCACTAAAATATGGACCAAATAAAAAAAAATAAAAGTTATTAAAGACAGATGTAAAGTCCTGAACTGGGTTGAAAAAATATCAACATCAACTGCATGAGTATAAGGCATGTAATTAAAATTATGCAACTTTATTCATTCTTTCATTCATTTGTTTGTTTATTTGTTGTAATCTGGGAGTTTTACTTTATTTGAAACTCAGTATGTGTCAATAGCTTACTCAATAATTAGAGGTCTTTAAGAACAGGATGAATGATCATTTCTTGGATATGTTTTGTGCAGTATCAAAAGTTTGAGAGACATAATTTCTGGGTAATTACTCATTTTATTAATTATGCTAACAGATAATTAAAGACCCTTCATGGAATCTACTTAGTGGTTGGTTGGTTGATTGGTGGGTTGCTTGTTGTCCTTCTTTCTGAAAGAGGATCAAATGCAGCTAAAAATTTCCAGGTTCAAGTAATCTACCAGCCTCAGTCTCCCCAACAAAATGGATTACAGCCATATGCCCTATACCTAGACTCATACATCCCTTCTACTTTTTTATATCTCATGTGATACTTGTCCATATTCTTCCATACATCCTCAGAAGAAATCTCAATGCTCTGGAAGCCATTCTTTTAGATTTTTCTTAAAAGTTGTAGGTACTAGTGGAGTGGAGTAGAGTTATTATCCTTCAATTTCAAAAAGGACCAAAATCATATCACTATATTAGTCAAATCACAGTGTATCCTACTGTGGATGATCAGACCAATATGAGCTTGGAATGCTCTACCAGAGATCAGGCACGAAGAGTCAATGTAAATATTTGAGGTGGATTCTATAAATTTGTGCATCTTGCTTTTCTTTTGGGCTACTTCAATTCTGCTTTGCTCATGAACACAGAACCTTCTCTGCTGAGAGCACACTATGCTGGGTGGTTCTGTGCCAGTGTCTCCCATGTCACACAATCAACTCCAGAGATCTGGAGACCTTGAGAGTGTTCTTTTATAGCTTTTTCTGACCACCATGTGAGCACTTGCCTTGTGTGAGTTCTCCACAAAAGTCTTTTTTGGCAAACATACATTTGGCATTTGAACAATATGGCCAACCCATTGGAGTAGCATTTTCTTCAGTAGAGTTTGAATGTTGGCAGTTTAATTCAAGAAAGTACTTCAGGATCTAGTATTTTATCCTACCAGTTGATCTTCAGAATCTTCCTGAGACAATTCAAGTGGAAACAGTACAGTTTCCTGGCATGGCACTGGAATACTATCCAGGTTTCATGAACACTGCAACAATGTAGTCAGTAATAACTGCTCAGTAGACCTTCAGTTTAGTAGTCAATTTTTTCTTTTCTCTTTTCTTCTCTTTTCTCCCACACTTTCCTTTGGAGCCTCCCAAACACTGAGCTAGCAGTGACAATGTGTGTGTCAACCTTATTATCAATGGCTACATCCCTAGAAAGTATATTGCCAAGGTAAGTGAACTTATTCACAGTATTCAAAACTTCTCCATTTATGTAACTAATGGTTCCACATATGAATTGTGTGGTCCTGACTGATGGAGCACCTGTGTTTCCATAGTGTTAATTGTTAGATCAAAATTAGCACAAGCAGCAGAGAATTGATCCATACTGTGTGGAATCTGAGTTTCAGAAGCTTCTTTGACTTCACAATCATCTGCAAACAAAATATCATGTACCAGTACTTTCTCCACTTTAGTCTTGGCTTGTAGTCTTTCCAAGTTGAAGAGTTTACCATCACTTCAGTAGCTGTCCTTGATGCTGTTTGTCTTTATTGAAGATATTTGACAACATTGTTGAAAACATCATGCAAAAAGATATGGGAGCAATCACACATCCTTTTACCACTCCATTGGTGACTGGGAAAGTGCAAGAGCATTGTCCATTATCCAGAACCCAGACAAATATGACATCATGAAATTAATGTATAATACTGGTGATCTTCTCCAGATAACCAAATTTTGACTTAATTTTCCTCAAGCCCTCAACCGACAGCATCAAAAGTCTTGGTCAGATCTGTGAATGTTGTATACAGACCTCTGTTCCACTCTTGGCATTTTTACTGGAGTTGTTGGGCAGCAAATTCCATGCTGACCATTCCTCAATCCTTTCTGAAGTCACACTCACTCTCAGGATAGATGACCATCTTCCAGGTGAAAAATCAGCTTATTAAGGTGGACTTTGGACAGAATCTGTCTAGCAATGACTAAGAGAGAGACCCTTAGCCCCTGTGATTGCAACAGGACAATCTATATCCTCTACCTTTATAAAGACAATGGAGGAATCCTTGAATTCCTCGGTGATAACATCTTCTTACCATATGACCCCAAAATTTAAGTCAGCTTTTTATGAGCGATGGAACTCCCACATTGTAAATATCAGCTAGAATAGAATTAACACCAGGTACTTTGCCATATGAAAGGAACCTGATTTGCATTGAAAACCTTTTCTTCAGTTGGAACTTCAGCTAGGGAAGGATTGACTTCAATTTGAAGTATGTACTCAATGGCTTCAACATTGATTGATGATGGTCTTTAGTGAACACTATGTTCAGCCCATCTCTTTAGCTATTTATGTATCTATCACTAATCAATGTGGTTCTATCAGCACCGAGTACTTAAGATGTGTCATAGGTCTTTGGGCCATAAATAGCCTTCAGGACATCATAAAAGTACTTTGAATTGTTACTGTATAAAAATGATTTTCATCTGCCTACTTACTGAGCCAAGAATCTTGCATCTCTCTAAGCTTCTCTTGGACTTTACTTTTGATGTAGATAAACATTGCCTTCTTAGACATGGATGAAGTATCCTGTTGGTAAACCCTGTGGAGTAATTTATTTTCATTTATCATCTTCTGAATTTCCCCACCATTTTTGTCAAACCAGTCATGATGTATGCAAGTATTCTGACCCATATGAGCAAATGCAGTGCTGTATACCAAATCACTAAAAGTTGCCCACTCCTTTTCTGCTCTACTGCTGCCAACTGTGTGTTGGTTTAACTTTCCCTCCAAATTAACAACAAATTGTTCCCATTCAGAGAAATACTCTAATATGTTGAAAATTTTTCTAGTAGTAGTTTTGCCTTGAGGTCACTGTTTTTGTTGTATGCGAATATTTACCTTAGAAAGGATAGGGTATTATTGGTCTAGCACTCGGTGCCACACATTGCCTTTGTCACTCTCACATCTTGTCTGTCTCTTCTCCTAACAATCACATAGTCTATTAAATGGAAATGTTTGTTCTACAGGTGCATTCACAAAGTTTTATTGCATTTAGGTAGACAGAAGATGGCGTTGGTTATGAGAAGGTCATGAGATGCACAAGTCTTCAGTAGTAAGTGATTATTACTGTTGATTCTTCCAAATCCATTCCTCCTAAGGACTCCCTGCAATGTCTTGTAATTTGAGCATACCCTAGCATTAAAGTCACCCAGAATCATAAACTTGTCCTCTTTTGGCACATTGATGATAAGGATCTTCAGGTCTTCAAAATATTTTTTTTTTACCTCATCAGTGTTCATCATGATGGGAGCAGAGTTACTGATGATGGTGGTGTGGCATTCTCCTACAAGTAGCAATCACACTGTCATGAATATGTCATTCATTCCTTTTGGAAGGCATACAACTTGTTGACTAGTTTTGATTACAAAACTTACACCAGCTTCATGGTACACCCCTTCACTGTGTCCACTCAAGAAAAACATGTATCCAGCTCCAACTTCCATAAGCTAGACTTCATTTTTCTCTCTTGATCTCTTTTTTCACCCAGGGCTGCTATTTGGATGATATAGCTGTTGATTTATCGCCCAACAAGAGTTTTTCATCTTTCAGGTCTACTGGATTTTGTGTTGTCTATAAGCATGCATATTTGATGTATAAATGGTGAGTGGATTCATCTTTGTGGAAGATTTTGTACATTTTTCTGCATGTGTGTTTTTCAATCACAGTGTAGGAGCCCTGCTTGATGTGATATTCAGGCCAGGATTGAGTAAGCAGACAATTTTAAGGGTAGCTTTTCTAGCCCCTTCCTCACACCAGGAAGTGAGCAGTGTGATCCCTAAAAGGCTGCTCAGACAGGCTGCTGAATCCAACTGCTGCTTCCAGTGAGAAGACAACCTTATGGCCTGGGCTAGTTGTATGCAGGTTTGTGACTATAGCTCCCAGTGTATCCGCACCTGCTGCTTTGTCACTTACCTGTCACCAAAGGAGTGTCCAGTGGAAGAACAGAGTCAAGATGACTGGTGATGGCTCAAGATACAGTAGATGAAGGGCAGTTAGGTGGCACAGTGAGTATACCATTGGCCCTGGAGTCAGGAGGACCTGAGTTCAAATCCAGCCTCAGACACTTGACACACTTACTACCTGTGTGACCATGGGCAAGTCACTTAATCCCAATTGCCTTGCCTTCCCCCCTCCAGAAAAAGATATAGTGGATAACCTTGGCATCTTTGATGTGCAACCAAGCTCTAAGTGCACTACAGTATCTTCTTCAGCTATCTTCATGGCCCTGGAACAAATTATTCCCATCTACCCTTTCTACCAGAAGAAGTCTTCACATGTTTGGGGGTAGACATCCCCACCAACTCACCGATGGTGTTGGGGCCATTTGGTTATGCTCAACCTAGTTTAGCCCATTTGCCAAAATGCTTACCAGAATGTGACCACTGTGCATGCTTATAGCTTCTTGGAGTCACAGGTAAGAGTTTGGTAGATCAGGAGAGCAACAAAGGTGAAAGCAATCCTAAAAAGGGTTCAGCAGTCCTCACACTGGAGGCACTGGTCTTTCCTGAATATGACCTACATTCCCTTCAAACAAATAAATCCACTAAAAAGCAAATAAACAAAAGAAATTAAATATTCCCTTTGATTTCCTTAATCTTTCTTCAATTAAATTAAAATGTCATCTCAACTTGACAAATATAAAATTCTCAGAAGACAGTAAGGAACATAGGGCAAATGGTCTACAGATTTTTTTTTTTCATGATAAGCAAACATCACTTCACTGAACAACAGTCAGGGATGATAACAAATACCCAGAATTGGATTTTTCAAATATAACTGGAATTGGCTTATATACAAATGGAGCTTATGGAATGACTAAAAATCATGAGCAAAATCAAAGGACCATCTAGGGATGAAAGTTCCATAAATCCAAAGAGCATTGTGTCCACAAGGAAGTTCCACATACATGGTTGAATGTTATGCATTTTGTTTGTGGAAATGGAGAGGTTTATTATAGTGATTCATTACCACTCTTAAGGAGCCTGGGTGAAGTGATCAATATATATTTTGTAAGGAAATAGTAAAAAAAAAAATGGAGAACACATTGCTTCATTTTTTCCAGAATTTATTTATTTATTTGTACTTTTCAACATTAATATCCACAAGATTTTGAGTTACAAATTTTCTCCCTGTCTCTCCCCTACTCCCACCACAAGATAGCAAACCTACTGAACACCCCTCCCCCCAATCTGTTCTCTATTATGCCCTGCCCCATCCCACCCCCACCCCCACACACTCACACTTTCTTGTAGGGCAAGATGGATTTCTATACCCCATTGCCTGTATATCTTATTTCCCAGTTTATTATAAAAAAAACAATTTTTAACATTTGTTTTAAAACTTTGATTTCCAGATTCTTTTGCTTCTTCCCTCCTCACCCACCCCCACTGGGAAGATGAGCAATTCAATATAGGTTATATATGTGTAGTTATTAAAAACATTTCCACCGTAGTCACATGGTGAAAGACTAACTACATTTCCCTCCATCCTATCCCGCCCCACATTTATTCTATTTTCTCCTTTGACCTTGTCTCTTTTCAAAAGTGTTTGCTTCTGACTATGCCCACCCCCAAACTGCCCTCCTTTCTATGATCCCCCTTTTATCCCCTTCCCTCCTACTTTCCAGTATGGTAAGATACCCAATTGAGTGTGTATGCTATTCTTTCCTTAAGCAGAATCCAATGAGACTAAGGTAAAGTCATTCTCTTTCACCTTCCTGCTGTTTTCCTCCACTGTAATAGCTTTCTCTTTCCTATTTTATGTGAGATAATTTACCCTATTCTATTCCTCCCTTTCTCCTTTTCCCAAAATATTCTTCTCACCTCAATTCTATTTTTTAGATATCATCGCTTCATATTCAACTCACCCTGTGGCCTCTTTCTATGCATACATATACATACATACACACACATACACCCACCTACATATACATATATAGGTATATCTTTGTGTATGTGTGTGTGTGTGTGTGTGTGTGTGTATATAATTTTTTGCAAGTATCCTGATACTAAAAATAGTGTCAGGAATTACAAATATTGTGTTTCCATGTAGGAATGTAAAGAGTTCAACTTTCATAAATTTCTTATTATTTCTCTTTCCTGTTCACCTTTTCATACTTCTCTTGCTGCTTGTATTTGAAAGTCAAATTTTCTGTTCAGCTCGGTTCTTTTCAGCAATAATGCTTGAAAGTTCTCTATTTCATTGAATGTCCATATTTTCCTCTGATTTTGCTGGGTAGATGATTCTTGGTTTTAATCCTAGCTCCTTTGACCTCTGGAATATCATATTCCAAGCCCTTTGATCCCTTATGTTGAAACTGCTAGATCCTGTGTTATCCTGATAGTGTATCCACAATACTCAAATTGTTTCTTCCTGACTCCTTGTAATATTTTCTCCTTGACCTGGGAACTCTGGAATTTAGTATAATATTCCTAGGAGTTTTCTTTATGGGATCTTTATCAAGAGGCAATTAGTGAATTCTTCCAATTTCTCTTTTCCCCTGTGATTCTAGAATGTCAGGGCAGTTTTGTTTGATAATTTCTTGAAAGAAGATGTCTAGGCTCTGTTTTTGATTGTGGTTTTTCAGTAGTCTAATCATTTTTAAATTGTCTTCCATGGATCTATTTTCCAGGTAAGTGGTTTTTCAAATGAGATATTTCACATTGCCTTCTATTTTTTCCTCATTCTTTTGGATCTGTTTAACAGTACCTTGATTTCTCATACAGTCATTATTTTGATTTGCTCCAATCTAATTTTGAAGGAATTATTTTATTCAGTGAGCTTTTGAAATTCCTTTGCCATCTGACTAAATCTGCTTTTTAAGGCATTCTTCTCCCCATTAGCTTTTTGGACTTCTTTTGCCATTTGAGTTAATCTATTTTTAAGGTGTTATTTTCTACATCATTTTTTAAATCTCCTTTAGTAGTCTGTTTACTCTTTTTCATGATTTTCTTGCATCATTCTCATTTCTCTTCCCATTTTTTCCTCTACTTCTCTTACTTGATTTTCAAAATCCTTCTTGAGTTCTTCCATGGCCTGCAATCAGTTCATATTTTTCTTGGAGGTTTTTGATGCAGTAGTTTTAAATTTGTTGCATTTTTCTGGTTCTATGTTTTGATAGTCTTTGTCACCAAAAATGATTCTGTAGTTTCATTTCACTTCCTCTGTTTACTCATCTCGCCAGCCAATTACTTGTCTTTTGAAGTCTTTGCCAGAGTAGAACTCTGCTTCCAGAATGGAGAATGCTGTGATCTAAATTTCCAGGGTTTTGTGCAGCTGTTGTCAGGGCTGCTTCTAGGCATCTGCCTCAGAACTGTGAGAAGGACAACCTCTCCACAGCCTCAATGAGCTCTTCCATGCCAGCACTCCTTACCCCAGGACCACCACCCAAGATTGTGACCAAGATCCAAGCACAGCAAAGACAGAAATCCTGCCTCAGCACCAGCAAAGAGATTCCAGCAATGGTTCTCTGGTCAGCCACTTAATACACCCACCATCTGTGCAACTGGAGCTCTGGAAGCATCTGCCCTGCTGCCACAGCCACCACCACCTCCTCCACCCAGGGGGCAGAGCCCAGATTGTGCTCTTCTCTCATGTGGGTCCAAGAGAGTTTCTCCACTGACCTTTTACTTTCTCTTTGGAGTTTATGGGTTGAGAAGTCTGGAAACTGCCACAGCTGTCAGCGATTCAGTCCGCTGAGGTCTCTTCCTGCCAGTCTGTGCCTCTGGTCTGTGTCACATGACTCATGCAGGACTGTGCTCCACTCCCAGCCTGGTACAATAGACCCTTCCTTTCAACTTTCTAGGCTGACTTCAGTTGGAGGTATATTTCATTGTAATTTTGTGGGTTCTGTAGCTCTAAAATTTGTTTAGATTCCATTTTTTACAGGTGTTGGAGGTAATTGGGGACTAGTTTAAGTTAGTTCCTGCTTTTGCTCCTAACAACTTGCCTCCACCCACCCACTCCCCAAACACATTGCTTTAGACTAAAAAATTTAATACTTATTGAATATCTAGCAAAAGTTGACTTAGCCACTAAAATTGTACATCTGTAAATTACTATAGAGTTCTAGGATAATACACCTTTTTCCTTCTCAACTCTTCCACCACAAGAGTTCTCTTCTCAGTTCTGGTTTCTCCCAGCTTGGGCTTCACCTTATATATGGCCATTAGCTACTCCCCTTCCTGTTGCATCAGCAACAGGGATTCACAAGTTCTGGAGTTCACAAGTTGTGGGGTTCACAAGTTCTGCTTCTAAACAAAGACTTGATATAATCATGGACAAGGCCCAAAAGAAACTTGAATTGGCCAGACCGAGTGAGCCAGGGAAATAGTGGACGTCTGCCCGGCCACCCACCGCCCACCACCCGCCACTGACCACCAACCACCAACCGTGGAGCCTGGCTCCTTGTGCCATGTCCAGCAGCTCCAACGTTGTCGCCATGAGGAAGGTGGTGCAGCAGCTCTGGCTCGAGACTGGGCTCCAGTGCATAAAGGTTTCTCAATCTGCTGCTAATTTGAAACAATTTGCCTGCAAAATGCCCAAATTGATCCTCTGCTGACTGGGGTATTTTCCAGTACTAATCCTTTCCGGCCCCAGGAAGTCTGTTCATTCCTGTAGCAAGATGATCTTAAGCTACTTAGGAAGGATCTCCGAATCCATTTTCATATGTGGATCTGTGACATGACGTGATGTTCTATGATAGGAATTGTGACTATTCAAAGGAGAGAGAATTCTGAAGCCTACACAAAAGTTTAATCTATATGTGTGTAACAATGTGACAAGTTAATCATCCAAATTTCAACTTGTGTCAGACTTTCTCATCTACCTCTCCGAATTTTCATCTATTTCTGTTTTGTACACTGGCAAGAATACAATAAAGTATTCAGATGAAAATTTAAAAAAAAAGAAACGAATTGAAACAAGGTTTCAAATAATTAAATAGCTGGAACAAGGCATCAAGTACTTCTTTGCTTGCCATTACACACTGATGCAGGGAATATTAATAAAATGCATTTTAACATGTGTCACTATCAGAAATGCACAAAATATCTAAGTTACATGGAACACAAAGCTTTTAAAGTATAGAAATCTGGCTGAAAAGGTGAAAATCATGTGTGAGTAAGATGAAAGATATATCATCCTAATTGCCCTATATGCCATAGGAGTTTTGCCAAGAGGGTTTTCATTTACCTTTCATGATATAAGCTTAGATTCTGACATTTTTGTTTAACTATAAATAGTTGTTTTATCTCCCTGCGAAAGAATTCAAAGCATATTAGATAGATGAAAAAGGATGAAATGATTAAAATAATAAAATAAATAATAATAATAATGAAGGATGAAGTGATTAAAATAATAAAAATAATAGCCTTATTTCTACAATGGATTTTTATATATGACTAGAATACACAGAAAGACAGAGAGAGAGAGAATCCTTATATACACATATCCTATGTCTTTATGAAATCAGTTATCTGCTTTTGCAACTGTATTATCTGGGTTTAAATTTTTACAAAAGGTGAACACTCTTTAAAATATAGTATAACAGTAAAATTTTATGGGAAAGCAAAATCAGAGTGATACCAAATAACCTGTAGCAAGTCTATTAAATGGAATGTAAATTGAAACTCATTCTTAAGCATTAAATGAATTGTCTCTCATTGTATATAAATGATTGAGGCAATGTGACCAGATCCTGGATGGAATCATAAACTAACTGCGAGCTTTCTGCAAATACACAGGATCTCTAAATGAGAAGAAATAAAATGTCAATTTGTTTCAACTTTAAATGAAGTCCTATGTGCTAGCTTTGAGTGGTACTGGCAGTATTTACTTTTTCTTTTATATATTTACTGCAGCAACATATTGCATTCTGAAATTCTATAGAACATCTCTCCACTTCTTTGCAGCCACAGGGCGACATTGTTGTAGCCATCTACTATGCCTCCTACTTATATGTTCCATGATGGAACACTACTGAGTTTAATAATAGATGGCTCCTACTCCTGGTTTTGCACCAGTGTGATGTGAGGATAGATTCCTTAATATTCCTTGATCGAATTAAATGATCTTCAAGAAAAGTTAGAGTCCTAAATTTTTATGCATATAATAATTGTAAAATAATTTACCTTTCATATAACAGGGTAGAGAAAAAATTGACAAAAATCCCAGTGATTCTTAAATGTTTTACTTATATTAAAGTGATTATAATTAATTTAATGAATATTACTAGTTTCTCAAAACCATATTAATTTAATTCAATGCTTTATGTATATGAAGAATATATAAAAAGCGTACGTATACACACTAATATATCTCATCTCTTGGGAAAGATGCTACAAGTGTAAAATGTGTTTGGTCAAGTGTTGAGAGTTGAGCCAGGAGGAGAACAGTGGACTGGATTGCCTTTGGGAAACTGCAATGAAATTTTAACACCAGAATCTTCCAGAAATAATAGACCATCTTTTAGACACCAGTATTCTTTAATTTATATCATGTGGCTGCATCAAATACTAGTTACTCTGAACTATCAAAACTGATGATCAATTAAAATACAGTGGAGGGATGCATAATTAGACATGAGTAGGCTATAATACATCATAAATTAGAAAGTACCTAGAAGTGGTATAGAACAGTCAATGGATATATTTCAGACAAAGCTTCTAAAAGATTAGTTAGGCATTAATAACTAATTCTTCATATGAGTCCTTCTTATAATTAATCTCTGTCATTATTTCTGTATTAATTATGTCATTTCATGTGATGAGTCATTGTCTGTGATATATGAAAATAATAGTACTCACCTACTGTATATTTTCTATGTTAAATTTCTGAATTTTTTCTCAGTTTTCCTATTGCTATTTTGCTAAAATATTTACATTTCCACCTGCTTCTGTTTATGAAGAAAGTCATGCATTTGAAAGATGTTTGGACAGAGAGAAAGGCGTTATTTCTTGGCATGGTGAAAGCATATTACGGACTTTCCAATGGAGACATGAATCCTGAGACTTTGAGCTCATTAGCATAAATCTAACTGAGCTAAACAATTCTGGCCCACCTATTGTGATAATAGATTTCATGAAGATAGCACTGTAGGTGGCAAAACTGAAGGGAGAGCAGTTAGTTCCATCTTTATGCACACATGAAACAACATGAGAGTGAAAGATATCAGTGCTGAGGGAAATTGATACTGAAGTTGAAATCTCTCATAGTATCTTCAGTTTGATTTACATTATGGTCAATGGTTGAATGAAATCCTGGTGGGGTACAGATGTAATTCCTGATTCCAAAATGACCTTGGTATGGTTATCAGAATGCAGGCTATGCCTATGCAGATCTATAATTAAAGAAAGTCTAAATCTTGTTGTTGTATTTTCATTGCTTACAGAAATGACATGGATTTTGTTTTCTAATAGTTACTGGTAGAATCAATAGTCATTGTGCAATGTAATTACCATTGTTATGTGATAATTAAAAAAATGAAACAAAACAGTGAATCTCATCAGTGTCTTTCTATTTCCTGCTGCAGTAAAAGCATGGAAATAATGGCTTCTAGCAATGATCATTTAGATGCCCATCTTTTTTGGGTTTCCACTTCATCTAACAATAACAAGATTTCCAATTTTAAGCACTTGTTGTTAGAATGATTTTGCTGCTGGGATTTGCTATTTGGATTGTTATTTAGTTTCCAAGCAGTGCTTTGCAAGATTAGGAATGATTTGTATATACTGATTTACCAACTTCCTGCTGTTTACATATATGACTGCTATGCAAACAACTGGAAAAGTTCAATTGTGCTGTGATCATTTTGATTTATGAATGTGTGAATATAAAATTAAATATTTATTGTTGAAATTGAATTCAATTTTTATAAGATTTCTTTGATCTGTTGGGTCACTGTCTTCCCTGCACATTAGAGAATGTGTGCCTATCTCAACTGTCTCCTTGCTCTAATCCATCCTCCATTCAGTCACTAACATGATTTTCCTAAAGCACAGGTCCTATCATGTCATCACCACCATTCCCCAATGAATGAACTCTATTGGCTTACTATTGCCTCCAGAATGAAATACAAAATTCTCTGTTTGGCATTCAAAGTCCTTCATAATGTAGTCCTTTTCTGACTTTCTAACCATCTTACACTTTACTCTCCCAAAGGTTCTCTTCAACCCATTAGCACTGCCTCCTTGCCTTTCAATAAGAATCTCCATCTTTAGGTCTTAAGCATTTTTTCTGGTGCCTCCTCCCCACCCAGGCCTAGAATGTTTTCCATCTTCCACTCTGAGTACTTACCTGTATGACTTATTTTAAGTACCAACTAAAATCCCACCTTCTACAGGAAGCCTTTCCCACCCCATCTTATTTTCAATTTCTTCCCTCCCAAGTATTTGCCATTAGCTGCACACATGCACAGACATAAACACAGACATACAAACACACACATATACAAATATATGTAGAGGCAGATATACAGATATAGACAGTGATATGTGTAGCTTTGTATATGCTTGCTTGCATGTAGTCTACATACTCAAAATGCAAACTCCTTGAGTGAAAGGACTATTTTTTGCCTATTTTTTGTAACCTTAGTACCATGCCTGGCTCATAGTAAGCACTTAATAAATATTTGTTGATCAATTGAATGTATAATATATCTTGCATTCTGAGAGCACAGGGATATCCAGCATATATTTAAATTTTTCCTTACAATTTTTCTCTCCATCCCACATTGTTCTTAAATGGAAACTTATGATAAGGTGGTTGTGGAAATGACTGGAATTCTCAATGTATTAGGGGAAATTTTTCTCCTTTATTGGACTACCAAAGAGTATAAAGGTTAGATGGGAGAGTCACTCTATCATTTGGCCTTGTTTTGCTACATCTTCTAAAAGGCTATATAGAATCAGTGTAGCCAAAGCTCTGGACATTTGTTAACCATTTTTCCCCATATTTTTCCACAACCGAGGCATTGCCTATTGAATGTGATCTAATTCACTTTTTGAAGATTTGAATAATTTATCTGTTAGATAATTTATTAATATAATAAATTAATATTATATTATACACAAAACAAAACAAAGTAGCTAATGACTATTGTAATATACTGTTTTATAAACCCAAAGACTCCAGCTTCGGATAAGTACTGACTATTTGACAAAACTGCTGGGTATACTGGAAAATAGTATGGCAGAAGCTAGGCATAGACCAACATCTCACACCATATTCCAAGATAAGTGTAAGATGGGTAAATTATAGACGTAAAGGATGATTGCAAAAATAAAAAAAATAAGACACAAAGGGATAATTTACCTGTTAGATCTATAGAGGAAAAAATTTGTGACCAAATAAGAGATAAAGAACCTCATGAAATGCAAAATGGATACTTTTGATTACATTATATTAAAAAGTTTTTGCAGAAACAGACAATGCAAGCAAGATAAGAAGGAAAACAGAAATCTGGGAAACAATTTTTACTGTCAATGTTTCTGATAAATGACTTATTTTTTAAAATTTGTTTGTTTACTTTTATTTTACAAGATTGAATTCCATAATTCCTTGAGTTTCACATTCTGTCCCCCTCCCTGCCCTGCCCACCCCCATGGCGGCATACAGACAAGTACAGGATATGTAATACATTAGACATTAGTCAGGTTATAAAGCTAGATTGTATCACATGGAATGAAAAATGGTAAAGAGGAAATAAAAACAAAGAAGAAAAAGAAAAAGATCGGGTAGTTTGCTTCCATCTGGATACAAACTCAGTTTTTTCTGGTTCTTTCTCTAGATGTAGACATCTCTCTCCATCATGAGTCTTTTGGGATTGACTCATATCACTGCATTGCTGAGAAGAGTCCAGTCTATCAAAGTTGGTCATCACACATATGCTGTGTCTGTAATTACGTACAAATTTCTCCTTGTTCTATTCTTCTCACTCAGCATCAGTTCGTGTAAGCTTCTCCAGGTAAATATGAAGTCCATCTGCTTCTTGTTTCTTATAACACAATAGTATTCCATAACATGCATATACCACAACTTGTTCAGCCATTCCCCAATTGATGGGCAACCCTTTAATTTCCAATTCTTTGCTACCACAAAAGGAGCTGCTATAAATATTTTTGTACATATGGGTCTATATCCCACTTCTATGATCTCTTTGGGATATAAGCCTAGAAGTGGTATAGCTGGGTCAAAGGATATGAAATTATTTATAGCCCTTTGGGCATAATTCCAAATTGCTCTCCAGAAAGGCTGGATCAGTTCACAATTCCACCAGCAATGCATTAGTGTTCCAATCTGCCCACATCCTCTCCAGCATTTGTCATTTTCCTGTTTTGTCATCTTATCCAATCTGACTGGTGAGATGTGGTATCTCAGAGTTGTTTTGATTTGCATTTATCTAATCAATAGTGATTTAGATAATTTCTTCATGTGCTTATAGATATCTTTAATTTCTTTCTCTGAAAATTGCCTGTTCATATCCTTCGATCATTTATCAGTTGGGGAATGACTTGTATTCTTATAGATTTGACTCAGTTCTTTGTATATTTTAAAAATGAGTCCTTTATCAGAGACATAGGTTGTAAAAATTCTTTCCCAGATTCCCACCTCCCTCTTAATCTTGGTTACATTGGCTTTGTTTGTACAGAAGCTTTTCAATTTCATGTAATCAAAATTATCCATTTTGCATTTTATAATGCTCTCTAATTCTTGTTTAGTCATAAAGTCTTTCCAAATCTGACAGGTAAACTATTCCTTGTTTTCTGAGATTGCTTACAATATCAACCTTTATACCTAGATCATGCACCCATTTAGACTTGATTCTGGTATATGGTTTTAGATCATGGTCTATGCCCAGTTTCTGCCATACTATATTCCAGTTTTTCCCAGAAGTTTTTGTCAAATTCTGAGTTCTTATCTCCAAAACTGGGGTCTTTGGGTTTATCAAACAATAAATAAATAGATTACTATAGTCATTGAGTGCTGAATCTTGTGTGCCTGATCTATTCCATTGATCCAGTACTCTATTCCTCGGGCAGTACCAAGTAGTTTTGATGACTGCTGCTTCATAATACAGATTGAAGTCTGGTATAGTTAGTCCACTCTCCCTAGCATTTCTTTCCATTAATTCCTTTGATATTCTGGACCGTTTATTCTTCCAAATGAATTTGTGACTATTTTTTCTAGCTCTATAAAGTAGGTTTTTTTTTGTAAATTGATTAGTATGGCACTAAATATAAAATTTAATTTAGGTAAAATTGTCATTTTTATTATATTAACTCGACCCAACCATGAGCAATTGATATTTTTCCAATTAGTTAGATATGACTTTATTTGTGTGAAAAGTGTTTTGTAGTTGTGATCATATAGGTCCTGGGTTTATTTTGGCAGGTAGATTCCCAAATATTTTATAATGTCTACAGTAACTTTAAAGGGGATTTCTCTTTCTATCTCTTGCTGTTGAATTTTATTAGAAATATATAGGAATTCCCAGGAATCATGTGGGTTTATTTTATATCCTGTAACTTTTCCAAATTTATTTTTGTCTCAAGTAGTTTTTTACTTGATTCTTTAGGATTCTCTAAGTACATCAACATATCATCTGCAAAGGTGATAATGTGATCTCTTCTTTGCCTAAATTGATTGCTTTGATTTCTTTTTCTTCTCTAATTGCTACTGCTAACATTTCTAGTAGCAGATTGAATAAGAGGAGTAATAGTGGACACCCTTGTTTTACCCCTGATCTTATGAGAAATGCTTCTAGTTTATCCCTATTACATGTAATATTTCGTGATGGTTTTAAATAGATGCTACCTATTATTTTGAGGAAGGCTCCATCTATTCCTATACTTTCTAATATTTTTAATAGGAATGGATGTTGTATTTTGTCAAATTCCTTTTCTGCATCTGTTGAGATAATAGTGTGGTTTCTGCTAGTTTTATTGTTGAAATGACCAATTATACTGATGGTTTTCCTAATATTGAAACCATCCTTGCATTCCTGGAATAAATCCTATCTGATCAAAGTGTATTATTCTTGAGATAAGTTGCTGTAGTCTTTTTTGCTAATATTTTATTTAGAATTTTTGCATTTATATTCATGAGGGAGATTGGTCTATAATTTTCTTTCTCTGTTTTATCTCTTCCTGATTTAAGTATGAGTACCATATTTGTGTTATAAAAAGAATTTGGTAGAACTCCTTCTTCACTAATTTTCCCAAATGTTGAGTATTGGAATCAATTGTTCTTTAAATGTTTGATAGAATTCACTAGTAAATCCATCTGGCCCTGGAGATTTTTTCCTAGCGAGTTGACTGATGGTTTGTTCAAATTCTTTTTCTAAGATGGGGTTATTTAAGTAATTTACTTCCTCTTCAGTTAATCTGGGCAACTTGAATTTTTGTAAATATTCATCCATTTCCTTAAAATTGTCAAATTTATGTGCATAAAATTGGGAAAAATAATTACTAATTATTTTTTGATTCCCTCTTCATTGGATGTAGATTTACCCTTTTCATTTTTGATACTCATAATTTGGCTTTCTTCTTTCTTTTTTTTTATCATGTTGACTAAGGGTCGATCAATTTTATTGGTTTTTGTTTTTCATAAAACCAGCTCTTAGTTTTATTTATTAATTCAATAGCTTAATTAATTTCAATTTTCTTAATCTCTCCTTTGATTTTCAATATTTCTAATTTGGTATTTAATTGGGGATTTTGAATTTGTTCTTTTTCTAGGTTTTTCAATTACATGCCCAATTCATTGACCTCCCTTTTCTCTAATTTAATCATGTATGAACTCAGGCATATATAACTTCCCCTAAGAACTGCCTTTAATGCATCCCACAAATTTTGGTATGTTGTCTCATTATTATAATACACTTGAATGAAATTACTGATTGTTTCTATAATTTCTTCTTTGACCCACTCATTGTTTAGGATTAAATTGTTTAATTTCTAATTAGTTTTTAGTCTGTTTTTCCATGGCCCTTTATTGAATATAGTTTTTATTGCATCATTATCTGAGAATGATGCATTTACTATTTCTTCCTTACCATACAGAATTGTGAGGTTTTTATGCCCTAGAACATGGTCAGTTTTTGAGTATGTGCCATGAACTGCTGAGAAGAAAGTATATTCCTTTTTATCTCCAATCAGTTTTCTCCAGAGATCTATAATATCTATCCTCTCTAAAATTCTGTTTGCCTCCTTAACTTTTTCTTGTTTATTTTGAGGTTAGATTTATCAAGTTCAGAGAGGGGGAGATTAAGGTCCTCCACTAGTATGGTTTTGCTATTTCTTTCTCTAATTCCCTTAACTTCTCCTCTAGGAATTTGGATGCTATACCACTTGGTGCATAGATATTAATTGATGATATTGCTTCATTCTCAATGGTGCCTTTTAGCAGGATATAGTTTCCTTCCTTATCTTTTTTAATGAGATCTATTTTTGCTTTATCTGAGGTGAGGATTGCTACCCTTGCTTTTTTTTTACTTTAGCTGAGGCATAATATATTCTACTCTAGCCTTTTACCTTTACCCTGTGGGTATCCCTTTGTTTCAAATGTGTTTCTTGCAGACAACATATTGTAGGATTATGGTTTTTAATCCATTCTGCTATCTGTCTCTCTCTGTTTTATGGGAGAGTTGATCCCATTTACATTCACAGTAATGATGATTATCTGTCCCTTCTCCTCTAGCCTATTCCCTCCCCTGCTTATGGTTTTGTTTCTTCCTTCTCCCTTCCCCTCCTTGGGGGTTTTCCTTTTGACCACCACCTCCCTCAGTGTTGGCTCCCGGTAACCCCCCCTTCTTTACTTACCCTCTCCCCTCACTACTATTTCCCTCCCCTCTATGCCCCACCCTTTTTATCCCTCCCTTACCCTGCTACTGCCTATAGGACATAATAGATTTTTATACTTATCAGAGTATGTTATTTCTCCTTTGACCCCAAACTAATGAGAGTAAATTACATACAGTACTCCTCTCCCTGCCTCCTTTCCCTCTATTTAATGAGTTTTCATGTCTTTTCACATTAGAATCTTAAAATTAACTGATTATGTTGATCCCTCTTTGAACCAGAACCAGTAAGAATTATGTTCAAATAATGTTCCTCTCCCTCTTTCCTTCCCCTCTACCATAGTGTGTTTTTATGCCTCTTCATATGGCATAATTTACCTTTTTCTGTCTCATCCTTTCCTTTTATCCCATTGCAGTCCCTCTCACCCCCTTTATAAGTTTTTTTTTTTTTTATAATCAGGTTAGTTCATTTATGCTCACATCCTCTATCTATGTATAACCCTTTTAAGGGTCATGATAATCATATAAATTTAGATATTGACAATTATCAGCTTCTCATATAAGGATATGAATATTTTTCTCCTATTGCATGCCAAGTTATGTGCATGTATGCATGGGTGTGCATGTGTGCATGTGTGTATGTGTGAGTGTCTGTTTTCCTTGTTTAACTTTTCATGCGTTCTTGAGTCTTGTAATTGGAGATCAAATTTTCCATTGAGCTCTGACTTTTTCATCAGGAAAGTCTGGAAGTCTCTTATTTCATTAAATGACCATCTCCTTGCCTGAAAGATTATGCTTAGTTTTGCTGGGTAGTTAATCCTGTGTTGCAGTCCTGTAATGGGAATGTAAATTTTAAAAATCTTCCCTGCCCCTAAGATAAAGTGCACCTGGAGCCTGGGATGGAAAGCTTGTTTTTCAGTAGATACTTTTTGATTGGCCAGTGGTTCCAAAAGGTTGTTACATTCTCTGAGCCAGGAGAAGGCTATATAAGCCCTGATGTGAGGCTTTGTTTTGGGGCTCACTTTGAGAAGTGTTCTGTGATTTGATCTGGATTATGGGAAGCCGTTGTCCAGAGCCCCCCGGCTTTGAAAAACCCAGATGTTGAAACTCAGATGTTGATTTGGTATGCATGTAATGATTGGACAGTTTGGAAAGCTGTCTACTTGATATGTTTCTGTCTTGATAATTCTGCGTGTATACTTTGACCTTTTTCCCCTGAACGAGGTAAACTATATATGTTTGACTGATGAAAGTAAGCTTGTTAACCCATTTTGAGTTGCTTTCCTTTAACAATGCAGATCCAAGAACCTGTATGGGCAGCAAACCCTGAGGACATGATATTTGAATTGTTTTTTTTTTTTTGCTGCTTGCAGTATTTTTTCCTTAATCTTGTAATTATGGAATTTGGCTACTATATTTCTTGGAGTTTTCAATTTAGGATCTCTTTCAGGGGGAGTCTGGTGAATTTTTTTGATAACTATTTTATCTTCTGATTTCAGGACTTCAGGACAGTTTTCTTTCACAATCTCTTGGTGGATGTTGTCCAGGCTGCTTTTTTCATCATGGCTTTCTAGTAGACCACTAATTCTTAAGTTATCTCTCATGAATTTGTTCTCTTGGTCAGTTGTTTTTCCAGTGAGATATTTTACACTTTCTTCCCATTTTTCAATTTTCATATTTTGTTTGATTGACTCTTGGAGCATCATGGAGACCTGAGCTTTGATTTGACTGATTCTATGTTTTAGTGAATTATTCTCTTTGGTTAGTTCTTGAAGGTCCTTTTTAAGGAAGGTATTTTCTCCAATTACTTCACTAATTTTACTTTTTAAGTATTTGTTTTCTTCAGTGAAACTTTTTTTTCCAATTTGGTCACTATAGTTTTAAATTTGTCTTCTGCTTCCCTCATAAGGCCTTTAAAATCTTGGGCTCCTCCAACAGTGCTTTTTGGCCTTGAGAACAGTTCATATTTCATTCTTTGGTCTCATGTGTGAGTATAGAGTCCATGTTGTACTTTTTGTAGAAATGTTTTATGTAGAAATATTTTAACCTGATTGTACATGTATAGCTGATGTCAGTTTGCTTGCTTTCTTGTGGAGGGGTGAGGAGAACGAGGGAGGGAGAGAGAAAGAAAATTTGAACTCAAAATCTTTTAAAAGTGAATGTTTGAAAATTATCTTTACATGTAATTGGGAAAAGTAAAATTCTATTAAGTGGGGGGAAAGAAAGAATAGATAGAAGTGTGCTTGTTATGGAACTAAATGGCAGAATGCTTGGCGTGGAAGGAGAGATAGATGGATGAGAGTCAAAGTTGAAGTATGGTCTGGTTTCTAAGGATAGCTAGTAGATACAGTGGGATACTGTAGGTAATTGGGAGCCATTATAATTTGTGGAGTGTTTTTGTGTCTATGGGAGTGACATGATTATTCCTACACTTTAGAAGGATCATTCTATCACCTGGCTAGAAGATGGACTAAAATAGGGAGATACTTCAGACAAGAGGATCAACTAGAAGGCTATTTCCATAGTCTAGGCATAAAGTGATGAGGCTCTCCAGCAGGTCATTTGATTGTATAAGTGGAAAGGGAAGAGAATTAGCATTTATGTATTATAATTTATAAAATTATATACTATTATGTGCCAGGCACCATGCTAAGTGCTTTTACAGGTATGATCTCATTTGATCTTCAAAACAACTCTTCGAGGCACGTGCTATTATTATCTCCTTTTTCAGTTTAAGTAAGTGAAGCAAACCATAATTTCTCAAGGACACATGGCTACTTGATATCTGAATTCAAATTTCGACTGACATCTTCCTTACTCCAGGCCCAGGTATTTTTTCTACTTTGTCACTGGCTGCTTGAAGAGGTGATTTATGTAGCAAATGTTATAAATATATAAATTACAAAATTCAGCCAAAGGTTTGATATGTGTGATGAGGATGAAGAAACAAGGCTTAAATTTAGATTGCAAACTCAGTGCCTGGGATTTTCAATGTGCCCTCAACAGTAATGAGGACCTTAGGAAGAGAAGAGAGATTTTAGGGAAATATAATAAGTTAAGTTTGAAATATGTTAACTTTAAGGCACCTATGTGATATCCAGTTTGATATGACCAATATGCAGTTGTAGATAAGAGTCTGGAAATCAGGGAAAAGAATAGAACTAGATAGATTCAGTAATATCTGCATAGAGATGATAATTGAATCCATGAAACCTGATGAGATAACCAACCAAGAAAATGTAGAGGGAGAAAAAAAGAGGGGCTGTATCAGATAATGGAGGGACACCTAACCTTAGCTAGAAAGACCTGAATGGAATATCAAACAAAGCCTTAGGAGACATCAGACAAGTGGAAGAGAACCAGGAAAGAGTAGTGTCAGGAATCCTGGGTAGAAGAAATCATCAAAGAGAAGAGAGTGATCTTCAAAGCCAAAGTCTGCAGACATGTCAGAAAGTGTTAAGATTAAGAAAAGGCCATTAGATTTGTCAGTTAAAATATTTTGGTAACTTTGAAAAGTGCATTTTCAATTAACTGATGATGTCATAATTCAGATAGCTGAAAGTTTAGAAGAAACCAATTGTAACCTATTGTAGTTGGTTTGCTTAAGGAATTTAGCAAAAACAAGGAAGAGAAATATAAGGCAATAGCTAAAAAAATTAATAGATCAATGGAGGGTTTATTTAAGGTTAGGAGAAACATGGAAGTGTCTGTAGTCAACAAAGTAAAAGCCAGTAGATAGGGGAGGAATCGATAATGAAAGTGAAATGATAGATGAGGCAATCTACTGGAGATAACAGGAGGGATGGAATAGAATCTAAGGTACATATCAAACAATGGATATAGTGGGTGAAGACATGTTGAATGATGACATGAGAAGTGTGGAAGGGGAAATTCTCAAAAATTGGACTCAACTTTTTCATTGAAGTATGAGTCAAAATTCTTAGCAGCAAGGGTACTGTGGGAGGTTTGAGAAGTCCTGAAATGTTTTGGAAAAACACTGTGATTTGATTTGGAAGGTCTAAAGGAAAGCCTTGCTACAGAAAGAGTTACTAGACACATTCTTTGTTTTCCTTCTCTAGCTCTAGGGGATAGACAGAAGGAATAGTCCAAGGCTGGGGTTTCTCAGGCATGATCAGATATGAGAAATAAAATAAAGGAACAAGGTACCCAAATACAGATGATGGCGTCAAGTTGAAATGGGTTGTAAAGAGATCAAATAGGAAAGGGAGGAGAGTGTAGCCTTTATAAGAGTCATGACTTGATAATGGGGAGGAAAATGAAGGATGGAGGAATTGGAGGTCATGGTGAGGATGAGAAATAATTTTATAGGTCATAAGGTAGGAGAAAAGATGGAATGATAAAATGTTATCAGATGAAGTCATTTCTGAACTTTCATGAACATTAAAGTGGAACATTTGATGTTGATCGCCAAGATCAAATTATGACTATGTATGCATATAGGTGATATGGAGTAGAGGAATAGATCATTGGAAATGAGTAATTTGAGCAAATGAGAATTTAAGGTGTTTTAGGGATCATTTATGTATAATGAACCCCTAGTCTCAGGGCATATATATAATATGGGTCTATAAGAACACCTATCTTTCAGGCTTGAAAAGATCAAATACAATAATACAATTAAGGTATTTTGTAAACTTTAAAAGAGTATATAAAACTAATTATTCTCAGTTTGTATTATTATCAATGAAAACTAAGCAGGAATTTATATTATATGAATAATTAATTGAAGATTCTTAAAATTTCCTTCTATGTTTCATGTTATAATCATCTCTAATATGAGTTGGTTTTACTTTCCAATAATACACTGGGAAGAGTCATTAAGGAGATAAAAAATATCTTTTGTGAAGAGCTGTTATTAAGCTAGAAAACTTCAACTAATTACTGCTATGGCCATGATGTACTCATTGTCAAAGAAGCCAAAGAAATTGATCATTATGAAAATAATAAACTGCTGAAAAAATCATTTAAACTAGGCACTTGACATTTCAGCCATATTTGTAATACACACACATTTAAGAACTGCATCCTCAGCATTACTGATTTGGAAATCCCCATAAATATGTTAGAATATTGCACATATATCTATCCCTGGCAAGGCTTTAAGATACGTAAAACATAAGCTATTCATTAGCAGAGATGATTTAATATTTTTGTCTTTGTTGTGTCTGCATATAGTAAACAACATGTAATTGTTTATTGTTAAATTGACAATTGACATCTCATTACCTTCTACCTAATTAAAATGGTGGTATAATAATTTGCCTTTATACTCAGTTCCAGATAGAAAAAGAGGTCTTAGGAAAAAAGTGGCAGCAGTGAGCTATGTGACAGGATTAAGGAGTCTGTATTCTCTTATTAACAGTATTGGTCCTCCTTGGTTCAATTTTTTTTCCCCTCTTTGAAAGCTGCCACTACCACTAACTCTCACATCTGGCATAGAGTTGTAACTCACACTCTCAGTCGGGGCTAATGAGTGCTCAGAGGTCATAGGAAGAAGGAGAATATGCCACCATCTAACGAAGCTGAAAATAACAGAAAGATCCATAGGTTGTCTTCTTAATACTTTTTATGTTATTCTCTTGCCAGCGGGCAGAGCTGCAGATGGTGGCTTTCCCCCTTTTCCTGTTGGTTGGAACAGCAGGACTCCTCTAGTGGTTATTGGGAGTTACAGATATAAGAATTATAATTATAGTGCTAATAGCATATTTATATGGTATCTATTATGTGCTCAAGACAGGGCTGGGGAACCTGCAGCTTCAGCATCACATATGGCCCTCTAGGGCCTCAAGGACAGTCCTTTGAATCCAAACTTCACAGAACACTCCCCTTAGTAAAAGGATTTGTTTGGTAAAACATGGACTCTATCCAAAGGCTGCACCCAAAAACCTAGAAGATCACATGTGGCCTCTAGGTCACAGGTTCCCCATGCCTGTAGATAATAGGTTAAATGCTTACCAATTATTAATTCACTTATATCAACTCTGTGAAGTAGGAGGTATTATTATTTAATAGATGAGGAAACTGAAGGAAAACAAAGGTTAACTGACTTACACATAGTAAGTATCCAGGGTCAGATTTGAACTCAGGTCTTCCTGTCTCTAGGTTTGGCACTTTATACACTGTACCTCCTGGCTGCCCCATGGTTGAAAACTTGTCAGTATAGGTCAAATTGAATCAAATAGATAAGATTCTGTTTCATTTATAGCAATGTTTGTCTCATAGTCAACTGATTTTATATAAAGAGTTGAATAGAACACCAAGGGGCATCTGTTCTAACCTTTTCATTTAACACATAAAGCACCTGGAGTCCAGAGAGATTAAGTGACTTGTTCCAGGTCACACAGATAGTAAGGTTCATTGATATGACCTGAAACTTTAGGATTACTATGAAGAACTCTTTATTTATAAATGTCATTTCAAATAGATTTTCTCTTTTGTGTTAAGTTAAATACATACTAATACTCAGTATATATCTTTCTTGGCATAGTCATGGCACTTGGCACAGTTATTCACTGTGGTTCAGTTGACAACATGCAGTTGTCCGCTGCTTAAAGACTCCATGTCATTTAGTTGAGAGAAGACAATGCACGTGTGTAGGGTGGGTAAGAGGGGAGAAAGGTCAGGAGATGTAGAGGGAACGAGTTAATTGAACTCTAGGATACCTCTCCAAAGCAATAGATCTGAGTAATAAAGTTTTTACTTACATACATATATAAAAATGCATACATGACAAGATAAAAAGCTTAAAGGATAAGAATTCTACATATCTCTCTAGTCAGAATTCTAAGTTTTTTGAGTTTGATAATTTACAAGTGCAACAGTAAGCACCCTAGCATACCCAGGATGGCTGCTAGCACAGGTTCTTTGATCTGCTTTTCTAAAGGAAAGCAACTCAAAAGTAGTTAGCAATCTTACTTAAATCAAACATATACACCATTCACATAGTTCAGAGGAAAAATTCAGCACCCTGAACTACAGTAAATGCAAACAGAAATTACAAGCAGACAAAAAATGCAGACAGAGAAAATAACACAATTCAACAGACCAACAGACAGGGCTTCTAGCTGTCTGATCCATTACATACATAAATAGCTAGTTACCAGAGAGAGAAGTACCAACATCTGGGTTTTCAAGGTTAGGGAGCTCAATGTCTTCCCAGAGTCTCATCTGGCCAAACATACAACTCTGCCCATAAGTGAGCCCCAAAGTAAAACCTCACCTCAGAGTATATATACCCTTCTTCAGGGTCAGAGGACATCACAACCTTCATGACCCAATGCCTAGTTACAAAGTAACAAAAGGTGTGGACCTTATCAAAAACAAACCACCCCCCATCAAGCCCCTCCTGTTGGGTTCCACTTGAGGCCCATTAAGGGGCAGGGAAAATCTTTTTCTCTGTTAGGAACTGAGAAGTAATGTAATGCTGTTTTTTGTTAACTATAATACATTGCATGCCTTTCATCAAGGATCTTTCAGAATCATTCTGTATTAAGGTTTCATATAAATTCCAATTGCAATCTGAATTCTGGCATTATCACTCAACTAAAAATGTTCTCTCTATAGCCACCAATACTTAATATGATCTTATTCCTCATGCTTAATTATGTTTCTGTGGCATTTGACATTGATGGAAACATTCTTCTTTGGATACTCTGTCCTATTTAAGATTTTGCAAAACTATTCTTTCCTTCTTCTATTTAACTGGCCCTTCTCAGTTTCCTTTACTAGCTCATCAACTGTATCATTTTATAAATGTATATGTTCTACAAGTCTCTTTCTAGACAAATCTTTCTTTTCTTCTTCTTTCCTTCCCTCCTTCCTTTCTTTTTCTCTTTGTTCCTCCTCCTTCTTCCTCTTCTTCTTCTTCATCTTCTCCTCATCCTCCTTCTTTCTTCTCTCTATGCTTTCACTTTCTGTCTCTCTCTTTTCTATCTCATCCTCCATCCTTCTGTCACTGTCTTACCATCTTTATCTCTTCCTCTGTTGATCTGTAGATCTCACTCTGCCTCTGACCCTTGTTTTCTCTTTGTCTCTTTTCCTTCCACTATCACTCTGTCTCTTTCTCTCTCCAGTGGGAGAAGAGATGACATAGTGGAGGGATATTCTAGGGTGAGAATATTATAGGGAAAGGAAATATTCCAAAGTGATGATACCTCAAGTGCTAAAAGAAATTCTAAGGGTAGACTAGCTGATGCATGGTGCTGAAGGACAGGAAGCTAGAAGCCTACCCTGGGATTCAATAACCTTGACTGGTGACTGAGTGATTGAAAATTAGCTTACTTATTTAACTGGGTGAGATTTAATGTAACACCCTCTCCAGTCATTCACCTATACTATATCACATTTTTTCCTGCCTACTTCTGTTTCATGAAAACTTTTTACTATTACTCCCTCACAATTTCTACTTCTTTCTCTGAGAAAAGCAATCAAGTTAACACTAAAATTACTTATGTAAAGGAAATTTGGTTTTCCTGTGTATCAGTGCATCAGTTTTTCGACACTCCAGATCAAAAATTGTTTTACCTCAAAAATTTCCATTTCCTCATCCATGACATGTTCTTCATTAAATCTTAATCTTCTGAAAGCATTGTCTCTAATCACACTATCTAGTATATATATATATATATATATATATATATATATATATGCATATATATGTATATGTATATCTAGTAACCATTTAATATGTATTTAAATGCATTTGTATTAAAGTTGATTTGACTTGTAGGGGCCATTCCATGGTGGACCAGAAATATGGAAAAGATGGCAAAATTGTGTCTCTTTCTGTAGTATGCTTGGTATGAAATAAAACAAAACAGAATGAGATAAGGTAGATATCTGCAACCAAAACTCCCAAATAAGCAAATAAATCAATGAGAAAATAAATGGATAGATGATAGATACATAGATAGATAGCTAAATGATAGACAATATGGATGAAAGGTAAAAATGCAGTAAGCCAAATATCGCTGTTTTTTGGTGGCAGAAAAGTAGAGACGACAGGGAAGAGTAATCTGAAGGTGATTCTTTCCAAGTCCTGATGTTCCAGGAGGAAATAGGATAGGGTTGTGAAGGGGATAAATCTAGAATTTTATGAAATAAAAAGTTAATGGACTTGGAACTTTGTGGAAGTGGGTAGAACAGAAGCAAAAGAAACTTTAAATGTCACCAACATCCCAGAAAAAATAAAGAAGTAATATGACTTAGGAATCATTCCATTATTAGTCCAGCATTTTGTGTATAGCAGCTGTTTAGTAATAGCTCAGTAAACTGACATGATTATAGTCATACATCATCTATTCCTTGACTCTCTCTTTCCCTCTCTCTCCAGCTGATTGTCTGTGATTCCTGTGATATACAAGCCAATCTAGCTCAGAGGTTTTTTTTTAATTAAAAACAAAATATACAAAAATTGTTTTTGAATTTGTTTCTATGTATATATTCGTGTATATATGCTTAAACTCTTCATTCTCAGTCTTTCCAGAGCTATCTCCTATGGATCTATATTGAAAACTTTTTAATTAAAGGAAATCTATTAGTAACATCAAATAAACTATTGCTTAAATTGTTAATTTATAAAAAAATAAAGTGAATATTTTTATTATAATTAAAATTATATATTTTATTATTTCTTATAATTAAATTATTTATTTATATAAATTATTATGTAATTTATATAAATATAATTATATAATATATTAATATTTTATAAAATAATTATATTATAATATATTAATATTTTATAAAATAATTATATTATAAAATATATTAAATTGTTTAATTATATAAAATTATTTATTATAATTAAAATATATATAATACAGAATGATTAGAATCACTAATAAAAATCTGAAATATTTTTAAAAGCTCAGAATTTATGCAATGATTTTGTCTGATTTTTCTTTATTTTTTAAAATTCTATTTCAATATTTAGAAGTTTCCATAGCATTTTGTTTTAAATTTTCTTTTCTTTTTGTATTTACTTTACTGTTTTAGCTATTGTTGCATTTGGTTTATCTCATGAATTAGGTCCTGGAAAGTTTACTGGACTTGAGGTCAGGAGGCTTAACTATAAACCTATCTTCAAGCCTTTGATGAAATTGGGAAAATTGCCCTACTTTAGAGCCTCAGTTTCTTTATCTATAAAGGTAAAATATTAATGGTACTTGCAGTACAGGCAAATGGGAAAGAAGAGGGCTGAATAAACAAAAGCAAAGACATTAAAACTTGCTACATATAGCTATATTCTAACAAATTGGAAAGAAAAGAGATGATTAACTGACTCAGTAGGAAATTAGTACTTAAAATAGTTCAGTCTCAAGGAAAGACATTGTTCAAGTCATCAAAAATTGAATGCACATATGTACAACATTCCTTTTCCAAAAAGCTTTGCTGAGGAATACTTTCAAATATCCCTGGAATAAGTATTGCTTTCAGAAAATGGACTATTCATAAATATAGGAAAAATTGCACATTAACAACTAACTTTTATGAGTCAATTATAGTGTTGATTTTATAACTAGGACAAGATAACTAAAAATAATTTTAGATTAATTTCATTAATATATGAATAAGTAAAATTCTAAACACTCTATTAGCCAATAAAATGCAGTATTACATTACTAAAATGACTCCTTTTGATTAGGCAGAGTTTGCAAAGTTGGTTCTGCATCAAACAGTTTAAGACTATTATGAACTATTCAAATTTTTTTTATTTTGCTTTTTGGAGGGCAATTGGGGCTAAGTGACTTGCCCAGAGTTTAATGACTAGTAAGTGTATCAAGTACCTGTGGCCAAATTTGAACTTAGGTCCTACTGACTACAGGACTGGTGCTCTAGTCACTGCACCACCTACCTTCCCCAACTATTCAAAATTTGATTGTGTCATAGACAAAGCAAAAAACTTTGCTAAAATGCAATTGCTGTTCATGGTAAAAATGCAATAATAAAAACAATGTTAGAGTGGATTTTTCCTAAGCACAAAAAACAAACAAACAAATAAATCTTTAGAACAGGAACCAGTACAATATGCAGTGGAGGCAAAGAAGTATTCTTACTAAATGTAGATAAACCCTCAATACTTTTATTTGAAATAGTTTTAGAAATTCTAACATTTGTAGGAGCATAGGGAAAAATGTATTAAAGGGATTAAAATTGTATATGGAAAGGTCAAAATAGCATTATTTGTAGATTCCATGATAGTATAGCTAGAAAAATTCAGACATCTGAAATAAACATTGTTATACAAAAATGAATTCAGCAAATTTTCTCTATGTATACCAAAAAATAATTGCATTCATGTTTCCTAGTAATAAACATCAAGAATAAATGGTAAAGAAACTTGAAAATATTGCAATTAGTTAGAGTATTTTTTCATATGGTTATATATAGTTTTAATTACTTCATCTGAAAACTGATCATATCTTTTGATCATTTATCAATTGGGGAATGGCTATTTTTTTATGAATTTGACTCAGTTCTCTACATGTTTGAGAAGTGAGGCCTTTACCTTATTTCTAAAATATGTAGAGTACTGAGTCAAATTTACAAGAATATAAGTCATTCCCCAATTGATAAATGGTCAAAGTATATGATCAGGCAGTTTTCTGAGGAAGAAATTAAAGCTATTCATAGTCATATGAAAAAAAAAACTCTTAATTACTATGGATCAGAGAGATACAATTCAAAACAACTCTGAGGTACCACATCACACCTACCAGATTGGTTAACATGGAAAAACAGGAAAATGATAAATTTTGGAGAAGATGTAGGAAAATTGGAATACTAATTCATTGCTGGTAGAGATGTGAACTGATCCAACCATTCTGAAGAGCAATTTGGAACTATACCCAAAGGGCTATTAAAATGTGCATACCCTTTGACTCAGCAATACTATTTCAAGGGCATATCCCACAGAGATCATAAAATGGGAAAAGGACCCACATGTAGAAAAATATTTGTAGCAGTTCTTTTTGTGGTGGCCAAGAACTGGAAATCAAGGAGATACCCATCAATTGGGGGATGACTAAACAAATTGTGGTATATGAATGTAATGGATTACTATTGTGGTATAAGAAATAATGAACAGGAGGACTTCAGAGAAACCTAAAGAGACTTTATGAAGTGATGTTGAGTGAGGGGAACAGAATCAAGAGAACATTGAACACAGCAACAGCTTGTGTTCAAGTTCTGATTTTGATAGACTAAGCCCTTTTCAGTAATGCAAGGACCTAAAACAATTCCAAAGGACAAACAATGGAAAATGCTAGCCACATCCAGAGAAAGAACTATGGAGTCAGAATGGAGAACAAAGCAAAATATTTTCTTTTCTTTTTCCTTTCTCATGGTTTTTCCCATTTGTTATAGTTCTTCTCTGCAACATGTGAAAATGTGTTCAATAGAAATGTATGTGCAGAGCTGATATCAGATTGAAAGTCATCTTGGGGAGGAAGAGAGGAGGAAGAAGAAAATTTAAAACTTATAGAAATGAATGTTAAAAATGAAAAAGAAATAATTTAATTTAAAAAAGAAAAAAAGAAATAAGGCCTTTATCAAAGAAACTTGCTTCATTTTTTTCACAGTTAAAATTAACTATATTTCCCTCCATTCTATCCCACATTTATTCTATTTCTTTCCTTTTACCCTGTCTCTTCTCAAGGTTCTATGCATTTCACTTTATATAAATTCATATAAATCTCCCCAGGTTTCCTTGAAACCATTCTTTTCATAATTCACTAGCAAAAATAATAATGATAACAATAATATGTTTACTAATTTGCAGGTACTATACTAGGTCTTTATAATTACTATTATTTTATTTGCTCTATAATCCACCCTCAGAGATTAATTATATTATTATCCTCATTTTATAGATGAGAAAATTAAGGCTAACAGAAGTTAAGAGACTTGCCCAGAGCCACACAACTAATAAGTGTCTGAGGCCAGATTTGAACTTAGCTTTTCCTGAATGAAGGTCCACATGCATGTGTGTGTGTGTGTGTGTGTTCCACTACATTAATAATAATAGGTACACCTTTAGTCCTCTATTCTTTGCCACAACAAAAAAAGCTGCCATAAATATTTTCATACATATGGGTCCTTTTCTTCATTTTTTTATCTCTTTGAAGGTAAAGTAATACTACTGTTGAGTTAAAGTGTATTCAGAGTTTAGGTACATTGGGAGCATAGTACAAAATTGCCGTTTTGGAATGGATATTCTAATGCACAGCTCATCCAACAGTCCATAAATATGCCTGTTGCTTGCAACCACTCCTATATTTTTTCATTTTCTTTACTGTCAGCTATACCGAAGTTTTTTAGGCACAATATGGAACCTCAAAGTTACCTAATCAGTATTTCTCAAATTAATAATGATTTGGAATATTTTATATGACTATTGATAGCTCTGATATCTTGCTTAGAAATATTTTCATAATCTTCTGCCCATTCATCACTTGGGGAATGCCTCTTATTCTTATAAATCATAAACCTTGAGAATGTTATTTATTTGAGTAATTTGCTACAATTTTTCCCATTACATACTTCATTTTGAGAGGTGTGCTTTGATCACAAAAATAATAATAACTTATGTGATGAAATTTGTACTTTTAAAATTTTGTAATTTTCTCTGTCCCTAGTTTCAATCTAAACTGTTTCTATATCCAAAGATATGCAAAATAATTTATTCTTTGATCTGTCTAAGGCACTCATAAACTTCAAACATTATCTACCTCTCTCTGTCTCTCCCTTATTCCCTCTCTCCCTCTGTGCCCCACCCCCTTTCTCTTCATGCATCCATCTATTTATCTGGTGTGAGATGTTGGTCTATACCTAAACAGTATTTCTAACAGTTTATGCCACATAGTGAGTTCTTACCCCAGTAGCTTGAGTCTTGGGGATTATCAAACGATAGACTATGTTTGCATGTTCCTATATGCTGCATCACTAGTTTGATCCACTGATCAATCTTCCTTAATCCATGCTGAATTGTTTTTATGATTCTTTCTTTCAATTTATTTATTGTTGGTTTTCAGCATTCATTTCCACCACATTCTGAGTTACAAATTTTCCTCCCTGTCTTTACCCTACCACCCATCCCAAAATAGAAAGCCTACTGAATACCTCTTTCCCAGATCTGTTTTTTCTTATATCCTCTAACATCCCCCCCCTAAGTTTCTAGTGGGGCAAGATAGATTTCTATAGCCTAGTGCCTGTATATCTTATTCCCTGTTGCTTGTAAAAAAAACAATTAAAATATCTATAAAACTTTGAGTTCCAGACTTTTTCCTTTCTTCCCTCCTCACCCACGCTCAATGGGAAGATAAGCAATTCAATAAAGGTTGTAAGTGTGTAGTTATGCAAAACATTTTCATAGTAGTTATATTGTGAAAGGTTAAGTACATTTCCCTCCTTCTATCCTGCCCCTCAATTATTCTGTTTTCTCCTTTGACCCTATCCCTTTTCAAAAGTGTTTGCTTCTAACTACTACTTTTTTTTTCAAATGCTTTGTTAACTTCTGATTTACATCATTTATTTCCGACAGATTTTGAGTTACAAATTTTCTCCCTGTTTTTCCCCTACCCGCAGCCCCAAAATAGCAGTCCCACAGAATATCCTCTCCTCCAATCTGCTCTCTCCCATATTTTCTCCCATACCCCTTTTGACTTTTCAAGTGTATCTCTATGCCCCAGTGCCTATATATCTTATTTCCCAATTACATGTAAAATAGTATTAATAATAGTATATACATTTGAATATTTGATTTTAAACTTTGAATTCCAGATTCATTCCCTTCCTCCCTTGTCAACCACCTTTCCTGGGAAGATGAGAAGTTCAGTAGAGGTTGGACATGTGTGGCTAATGTAAAACAATAACATAGTAGATAGATTGTAAAAGACTGACTATATTTCCCTCCCTCCTATCCCACCTCCCATTTATTCTATTCTCTACTTTGATCCCAGCCCTTTTCAAAAGTGGGTGCTTCCAACTTCCCTTCCCTCCCAGCCTGCCCTCTCTTCCATCACACCCCCTCTCATCCCTTTCCCCCCTACTCTCCTGTAGGGTAAGATACCCTATTTAATGTGTATTTCATTCCCTCCTCAAGCCAAATTCAATGGGAATAAGGTTGACCCATTCCCTTTTGTCTTCCTATTCTTCCCCTCCTTTGTAACCATTTTCCCTTGCCTGTTCTTTGTGAGATAGTTTACCCCATTCTGTCTCTCCCCATCTCCTCTCATTATATTCCTCTCTCACCTCTTAATTTCACCTTTTAAGTATCATCCCTTCCTGTTAAATTGTTCCTGTGCCCTCTATCTATGTATACTTGTAAACATATATACACACATTCACATATGTATTCATATGCCCATATAGCCTAAATATATATATTCCCCTCAACTACTGAGAAAAGTTTCCTAAGTTACAATTATTGTTTTTCCATGTAGGAATGTGAATAGTTCAACTTTGATAAGTTCCTTATTATTTCTTTTCCCTGTTTACCTTCTCATGCTTCTCTTGCTTCTTGTTATCTGAATGTCAGATTTTCTGTTCAACTCTGGTTTTTTCAGCAAGAATGCTTGAAAGTCCTCTATTCCACTGAATGACCATATTTTCACCTGAAACATGATATTCAGCTTTGCTGGGTGACTCTTGGTTTTAATCCCAGCTCCTTTGCTCTCCAGTATATCATATTCCAAGCCCTTCGATCCATCAGTGTAAAACCTGCCAGATCCTGGGTTATCCTGATAGTGTTTCCACAATATTCAAATTGTTTCTTCACGGCTGCTTGTAATATTCTCTCCTTAATCTAGGAATTCCAGGACCTGGCTATAATATTCCTAAGCATTTTCTTTTGGGGATCTTTTTCAGGAGGTGATCAGTGTATTCTTTCAACCTCTATTTTGCCTTCTGGTTCTAAAACATCAGGGCTGTTTTCTTTGAGAACTTCTTGGAGGATGATTTCTAGGTTCTTACTTTGGTCATGGCTTTCAGGTAGTCCAACAATTTTTAAGTTATGTCTCCTGGATCTATTTTCCATTTCAGTGGTTTTTCCCATGAGATATTTCACACTGCCTTCTATTCTTTCATTTGTTTGGATCTGTTTCACAGCATCTTTATTTCTCATAAAGTCATTAGCTTCCATTTGCTCCAATATAATTCTGAAGCAATGATTCTCCTCATTGAGCTTTTGATATTCTTTTTCCATCTGGCAAATTCAGCTTTTTAAGGCAGTCTTCTCATTGTCTTATTGAGCCTCTTTTGCCATTTGAGTTAGTCTGTTTTTTAAGGTGGTATTTTCCTCAGTCAGGCTGTTGACTCTCATTTCATAATTTTCTTGCATCATTATCAATTCTCTTCCCAAATTTTCCTCCACTTCTCTTATCTGCTTCTTAAGGTCCTCTATGGCCTGTAACCAGCTTGTATTTTCCTTTGAAGCTTTGGTGCAGGAGTTCTGAGTTTACTGTCTTCTTCCTGTTCCATGCTTTGCTCCTTTTTGTCCCCAAAATAGGAGTGTAATGTTGGAATCTTCTGTCTTCTTTGTTTCCTTTGCCTGGTCATGTCAGCCCTCTGTCACTTGACCCCTGGGCTTTTTGCCACAGTAGGTCTCTGCCACCAGACAGGGGAGCTTTCATCCCAAACGCTGGGGTTTTCTCAGCTGCCAGAGGTATTAGATGAGTGCCCTCTCTGAGGTCTCCACATGCTCTGGCAAGCTGGACACACACCCCAGGACATCCACCTTAGACTGCAATCTAGATACAAGCAGGTTAAAGCAAGGGAGATTACCCCTCAGACTGGTGCTTGGTCACCCTACACTCTGCAGGCCAGGAGCTGAAGCTGCCACTCGGAGCTGGTGTCTCAGAAGCTTCTCACCCCGGAGGCAAAAGCCACGCATTCCCACTTACTGGGTCCCAGAGTCCAGACTGCACTGACCTCTCACTTTGTCCTTCTCATCTATGAGAATCTATTTTATCTATTTGATAAATCTGGAAAGGGCCACAGCTGCTGCTGATCTGTAGTCCTTCTAGAAGGCGGATGGTCAGGCCCGCCCTGGGGCTAAAGCCTCGCCTTATGGCTTGGCTCCTAGAGTGCTGTGCTGGCCGATTCCTACAGTCCTGCCAGGCTGTCCTCACTAGGAGCTTAGCTTCTCTGTGTCATTTCGTGGGTTCTGCAGCTCCAAAGTTTGTTTAGAGTCCCCTTTTTACATTGATTGGGGAAGGTCTAGCTGGAGCAGCAGGGATGTCATGCTCCTACTCCACCATCTTGACTCTGCCTCCCCTAACTACTACTTCTAAATACCCTCTTCCCCAATTTGCCCTTCCTTCCCCCTTCATTCCCCTTCTTATCACCTTCCCCCCTCAGAGTTCAAAGTTTGCTATGGTTCTTACTCTTTTTATACTTATCAGGTATTTCATTGCTGCATTTGGCACCCACATTAGCTCGAGCACTCAGGATCAGACCCCAGTTCAATCCCAATGTTGATAGGTTATGCTCCTTCTAGTTAGATATCTTCCCTAGTGCCACAAACCTGTCTTTCTTGCTACAATTACCTCCCCTGGAAAAGTGACCCAATTTGGATTATTTTTAACACAACTTGGTTTCATGCTTCTTATATAGGTGATATATAAGTTGCTATTATTATTATTGTAATCATTTAAATGCAAAACAAGAGTAGAGATATAGAAAAGAATCCCATTTCTCATGGGATATTTCACCTCATATAATATTGTCTTGTTATACATTATCCTCCTGCCCCATCCTTGAACATCTATTCTAAGTTAAAGGCTTTGTTTTTCTGAGAGTTTAGAAAGTGTAGCTAATGATCTTATGCCAACATGTTGATTTTTATTATTTAGCCAGAAGACAAAAGTGTTGTTTTTATGAGCTATTAATGAAATAGCACATGAACAAAAGAAATAATAGAAATTTCTCATAAAATGGGGCAGCTATACCTTGGGGTACATACATGGCATATGTAGCCAGGGCATACATTTAACATTTAAAGATGCTAATATATATAAGATGATAACATCAGTCAGTCAATTAACAACTATATGTTATATGCCTACTATTTACCAGGCATTGTGCTAGGCACTGGGATACAATCTGATGAAAGACACAATCTCTACTTGGAAGGTGCTTATACTCTGACACAGGAACTACTAAAGTCATTATAGCATTTACCCAGATACATGGTTGTGTATCTTCTTTCTGATACCAGTTTCTGGGATTCACCTCTTGTAATGCCATGCACAGAAGCTTTCCAGAAGAACTGCTACTGTGAACAGCTTTTTTAGGTTCTGATTACTCAGTATAGTTATCACTCTATTCCATAAGAAAAGCAAAACATCCATGGAAAATAAAGGTACAGCATAATTCAAAATACAGCATTCATCACATTTCAACTTATCACAGAAAATCAAGATATAATATTCGCAACATAGTCTCAAAGTAAAATAGTCACTCTTAAGTTAATTCAATCAGTCACAAAATAGTTACTCTTAAGTTAATTCAATTAGTCACTTATCTGTAGTCTCAAAGTCTTCCAACTTTGGGGCAAAGTATTAATTCATTAAGTCACTAATCTGTAACAATAGTCAAAGTACTCAAAGTACACTCAGTCACTTATTCAGTAAAATCTTACTAAGTATCATACACAAAATCCTCCACCCCTTAGGTCACTAGTAAACTATAATTTCATACTTACTCAGTACCCAAGGAGAGGTCTTGTCTTCATCTTGACTTGGGGCCTGTTCTCAGATAACCTGGATCCCCTTCCATGGCCCCAGATTCTACCTGGATTCAATGGCAGACAGCTGCCAGTTCCTTAACCAGCTCTCTGGGGAGGTCCTGCTCCACAATGGCATTCACAAGGTTTGGTCCATGTCAGCTCCTTCACCATTTCTGCTCCAAGGAACTCAAGGCTCAACCAAGCCACAAACAAAGTCTCAGCATCCTGGCCATGCTTCAGTCACCTGGGCTCCTGGCTCTTGGCTCTGGGCTCTGGGCTCTGGGCTCCTGGGAGCCTGTTCAGAAGGAGCTCCACCACTACCACAAGTTCTCAGGACTCAGTTCTCGATTCTCTCTTCTGTAGCTGCTCTGCCACCAGATCTCTGTCTCAAGGAAATTCTGACTGTGCCTCTCTGGGGCTTTTCTTATATACACAGTATTACCTATGTCACTTTCTTCAGCCAACTTCCTGTTATGTCAGTAACAAGGGGACAGGAATTCATACCTTCTGTTCCCCCAATCAAAGGCTTGATCAGTTACTAAGTGTTAAGTACCTGCTACTTTTGCCAACAAAAAGGGATCTTCAAATTCAAAATTATATTACCATTACACCTCTTCAGGGACACATCACATCTAATTTACTCATTTGGAATAAGAAATGCCTTCCTAAGATTGGCAAGCTCATAGCTATTGTAATACAGAGCAGGGGCTTCAATCTCTGGACTCTGAACAAAATCCAGGACGTTTCCCTAAATTTAAATATTTCCTTCCTCCCTTCCTTCTTCTCTCCCTTCTTTCATCCCTTCCTTCCTTCCTTCCTTCCTTCCTTCCTTCCTTCCTTCCTTCCTTCCTTCCTTCCTTCCTTCCTTCCATCCTTCCTTCCTCCCTTCTTTCTTTCCTTCCTTCCTCCCTCCCTCCCTCCTTTCTTCCCTCCACCCTTCCTTCCTCCCTTCCTCCTTTCCTTCCTTCCTTCCTTTCTTTCTTCCTCCCTCCCTTACTTCTTTCCTTCTTTCCTCTCTTCCTTCCTCCTTCTCTATCTCCTTTCCTTCCTCCCTCCCTTCCTTTCATCCTCCCTTCCTTCCTCTATTCCTTCCTTCCTTCCCTCCTTCATCTCTCCTTCCCTCTCTCCTTTCCTCCCTTCCTTCCTTCCCTTCCTCCCTTCCCTTCCTCCCTTCCTTCCTTCCTCCCCCTCTCTCCTTTCCTTACTCCTCCCTTCTTTCCTTCCTCCCTCCTTCCCTTCCTTCTTCGCTCCCTCTTTCCTTCCTTTCCTTCCTTCCTTCCTTCATTCCTCCCTCCTACCCTTCCTTCCTCTTTTCCTTCCTATATCCTTCCTTCCTTCCTTCTTTCCTTCTTCCCTCCCTCCCTTCCTTCCTCCCTCCCTCCCTCTATCATTTCCTCCCTCCCTCCCTCCCTCTATTGTTTCCTTCCTCCCTTCCACCCTCCCTTCCTTCCTTTCTTTCTTCCTTCCTTCCACCTTCCCTTCCTTCCTTTCTTCTTTCCTTCATTCTTTACTTCTTCCCTCCCCTTCCTTCCTTGCCTCCCTCCTCACTTCTTTCCTTCTTTCTCTCTCTCTGTCTCTCTGTTTCTCTCTCTGTCTCTCTGTCTTTCTCTGTCTCTGTCTCTCTCTGTCTCTGTCTCTCTGTCTCTCTGTCTCTCTCTCTGTCACTCTCTGTCTCTCTGTCTCTCTCTCTGTCTCTCTCTCTCTGTCTCTCTCTCTCTGTCTCTCTCTCTCTGTCTCTGTCTGTCTGTCTGTCTGTCTGTCTGTCTGTCTGTCTGTCTGTCTCTCTCTCTCTCTCTCTCTCTCTCTCTCTCTCTCTCTTCTCCCTTCTCTACCTGAGTTAGGAATGTAAAGAAATTGTAATCACAATTTAATCTTCTATGGATATGCTTTCTCTCTCAAGTCCTTTGCAAAGTGCTAAGAAAAGTCCACAACAGCTTTTGCTCCGAAAGACTTGAGTGGTCCCAGCCCTTCAGATTCTGTTGGTTTGCCATGTAAATTAATCAGTAAAAAGAATTTTAAGCAAAAAGAAAAATTTAAGCAAAAATTCAACTTTCAGTCCATTATTATATATTTTTGTCTTTAATATTCAAATGTGTCTATCACCAAACCTCAAAGGACTGGTGTTGTCCTACATAAAAAATAAAATTCCATATGTCCGAGATTTTAAATATATCTAACCAAATGAATTGAGGAATAAAATGATAGAAAAGACAATAATTCTGTAAATTAATTGTCTACTCAACTTAACATTAGCTTTTTTACAATGAGTATGAAATTTAACACCAGAACCTCTTTTTTCTCAAATGTAAAATGAAATGTTGTTATTATCTACTATATAACCTTTTCAGTGTTGCAGGGAAAGCACTTTGTATATATGAACATGTTATAACAATGTGAATTATGGTTGTTATTTTTGTAAGTTCCTCAAGAGAAATGAATATGTTTATTCATGCTTTTCAGGGAATTGACTGATTTTTATGTCAAATGGATGTGACCTGAGCATATGTAACTCCCTATGCTGTGTAAAGAAACATGGCATTCTTTCAACACAAGAGATTTTTTAAGAGGAAAAAGAATAAAAAAGAAACTTATGTGTCACTTCAGTTAACATGAATCTTTAAAATATTCCTTGAGAAACAATATAAATGATGTGCAGCATATTCTGTGAAAGGAATAGAAGTCAACATGATCGAACAACACACACACACACACAAAACCAAACTAACACTAATGTCTGAGATTTGATTTGTGTCTTCCATTTGACACAAGGACCATGATCTGAAGTACATAATTAAAGAAGCCTCGGTTATATGTGTGCAAGTTTTGTGGTTGTATGACTAGGAATGTAGTCATTTTTATTGGAATGTAGGTATATGGCATAGAAGGGAGAAAAGAAGCCATTTTTATTTATATAATGAAAAAAATAGCATCCACAAAGTGAGTAAGGTATCACACACCCACTGTTGTGGGGGAGCAGAGGTTAAACTCCAAGCTGAAGTTCATCCTCATTGTCACTTTCAATAGCAGTGTATGAGAAACAGATTCTCCTCCAATCCAGAATCAGAAAGAATATTTTTGTGAAGTTTGGTATCACTAAATTCTATAATGGACTTTGCCAATTTCTCTGTGAAATAGGCATAGTACTATTTGCATTGTCTATTTCAAAGGCTTCTTATGAGATAAATATTTTCTAAAATTTCAAATGCCATGGAAATATGAGTTTTTATCAAAATTAGCCTAGAATATGATGACTAGAAGGAAATTATACTTTTATATCTAAAGTACTGTATAAAACAATGTGATTCTATTCTCCTGAACAAAGATATCCCCACTTCACACTTACTCTCCTGTCCAAAACCAGATTCTTTAATTCTGATTTTATTGTAATTAAAAAAAAAACTGCTTTGAACAAACCAGAAAAGAATATGGTTCAAGGTCTCCTCCATCATCCCACCTCTTTGTGTATTCGTTTCAAAAAATATTTCTCTTTGTCATGCCCTCCGGAGTGTGGCTGTGCTGCCAGTAGTGTGGGAGGTGGATGAGGTTTACGGAGTGAGCTCAGGGTCAGAATCAGCTACTGGGTTTTGTCTGGTTTTGTTTTGTTTTATTTTGTTATTATCTTGTTTTGGATTTTTGGTGTTCTAGAACATGTAAACAGCTGAAGTTGCTTTATCTTTGGCTCATATTTTCTGTTTGGAGGAGGTTTGAGAGGTGATGGACATTGGAGAAAATTTGTAGTTACCTGTCTTATTGCTCACATGACCCAGTTGTATTTCACCTTTTTGTTATAATTACTCATCTATGTTGACCCAAAAGCAACCCTTGCATAATTTTTTTTTTCTTCTGGGAATTTTGTCTTTGTCCTGTCATTATATTAAAGTTCCTTGGGTGCAGAGATTCTCCATCACTATGTCTGGAATATAATATATACAAAATTCTGATTTATTGTTGATTGATTTTCCAAAATATCCATATCAAGAGACCTTCCCAGTGTTCTGGGAGCCTTTGTTTGAAACTTATTGACATTTTGTGAATAGTCATAATCCCAACCACCCACTAATTATCCTTCACTCTTATTATATAACTAGCCCTCTTCCCCTTGCTGATATAGATCACATTGACTGTGTACTTTACATAATTTCTCAGGAATGATTCATTGTTGGCAACATGTTATAGTGAAGTCATGCCCATCATAATCCTCTTCATTGCGTTTTTGGTGACCTTTAACCTGAAATAGTTTGGGGACTGTGGTATTTTACATGCATCATTGCATAATAATTTTATTACCTGTGCCCAGTTCATCACCTTGCTCCTTGTTTGGTGCTTAATAAACATTTTTGTTTGTTCATACTGGAGAGCAATGATACTTAAGAAGTTAGCCCCTTTTTTCAGGCATATGTGAGTTCATTAAAATTTTACCAAAGATAAATCCATAATCACCTCTTATTTAATTCAAGGCCCTGTTTATTATCCCTCCATGGTGTGTGTGTGTGTCAAAAATATGTATAATCATGAACTAACTCCATGGATTGATGGCATTAATAAATATCTGAAAAAGAGACATTCTTTATCCACTTGGAATTTTCTCTGTGTATAAGTCATTTTTTTAATTTTATAGTTATTAAGCTTCTCATAGATTTAAAAAAAAAAACCTCGATGTGAAAAATAATCAATAAGGGAAACTTTTAGGGTGTAAATATGAATGAAGATAGTAGTCTGAAAGTATCCTCAATTATTATTGAAAACAACTCTATACCAACATTCACAAAATTTTACTAAAATATTTCTCTTAATATGGATTCTTACCCTGGTGCTTAGAAAACAAGGATTCTGTTGATAGACTTCGAGAGACCCAAGCACTAACTTTACTTAAATACAATTGGCTTCCTTTTTAATTATATGTGGTTTTTTTTTTTTACTAATTTAATAACATTATTCACAGAAAAGTTGCAGGCTTTATCAGATTTCCAAATTTATCCATGATGATACAAAAAATACTTGAGAACCCTGGCCATTCAAGAGAGAATTTAAAAGAGAATACAGTACAAGTTGGCTCTGGAAGTATAGATGATTTTCTCAAAGAGATTTCTCTGAAATTATTCTTTCCTTCATTTCTTATAGCAAAATAATATTCCATTAAAATTATTTACCACAGTTTATTCAAATGTATCCTATATGATGCAAACTTCCTTAGTTTCCTTTGCTTTTCTTTCTTTTTTTTTGCCACTACTGACAGGGTTGCTATAAATATTTTATACAGATACAGGCATTTTCCCTCTCTTTAGTCTTGTTTAAATGTAGGCGTAGCTGTGCTATAGCTGGGTCAAAGATCATGCCCTGCTTAGTATTATTTTGTGCAGGATTTACAGCTCCATGAAATAGTGTACCTATTTCCCTCTAGCCCCTCCTCCTTTTATCATTTTCCTTTTTGGGGGTCAGTTTTGCTAATATAAAATCATTAGGTAATTAGTGGAATCTCAGAATGATTTCTTTTAAATTTTTATTTCTTGAAATATTAATGATTTGGATAACTTTTTCATATGCCTATAGTTGAACTGAGTTTCTTCTTTTGAGAAGTGCCTCTTCATAAAGTTGGGCCTTTATCAGTTTGAGATAGACTTATAAATTTCAATCAGTTCCTTACAAATCTTGGAAATAAGAGACTTGTCAGAAAAAAAAAAAGCTTACCACAAAGATTATTTTTTCTCAGTATCCCTTCTAATCTTAGCTATATTAAGGCTGCTCAAGGAAAAAAAAAGAACTTAATTTTATCAAAATTTTCCATTTTATCTTTTATGATTCTCTCTGCCCTTCTTCATAGATCTCAAAGATAATTTCTTGTTTCCCAAATTTGTTTATGATGAGGTCTTTCATATCTAGCTGATGTATCCATTTGGAAATTATCTTGAAATAAAGTGTGAGATATTGGTCTAGACATAAGTTTGACCATATTATGATTCTGTTTTCCTAACTTTTTTAAATCAAATGCCTTAAAAGAGACAAGAAGAATCAGTAGCAGAGTTAGTAGTAATAACTGACTTTTTTTTATGGAGGATGTATAGGTTTCTAAGAAGCAATCAATACAAAGGAAGAGATTGAAGTTTGGGGAGGTATGAATGATAGAGTTGAGAAAGGAGATAATTCTAGGAAGAAAGATAATATTATCAAACAATATTATTATATTATGATGTGTAGAATATTATATAATACAATATATAAAAATAGGATATTCCTCATCTGTGACAAGGAATGAACACTGGAAGACAGAAAACAATTGTCATCAAGTTGGCCAATCTACTTAGGAAATAATGTATTGTATGTAGAGAAAGGGAGGTTGAAGACTTTGTGAAGGACTTTTATTATCAGCATGGTTTGCACTTGAACCTAGAAATCACAGTGAATGTGCTTGATCTCACTAAGAACAGGAGCAGCATGGACAGACTGATAATTTAGGAAATAACTTTGATAGATTTATGAAGTATGTGATGGAGACTGGAGAAAGACTTGAAGCCAGCAGTTGGCAAAGTATTATTGCAATAGTGCAGGTGAGAGCTGATGTTCACCTGAACTAGGGTGGTGACAATGTGAGGACAACTCTATGGATAAATGTTAAGAAACCCCATGGAAGGAGAAGTCATAAGACAATGGGTGCATGTTTGTTTATTTTCATATTGTAGATACTTTAGACTGAGATTGATTATGCACCTCACTTAAGAGACTTTGCAGTATTTTAAGACTGATGTAATTGGCACAATGTTATCTGTAAACAGCAGCATCTGGAAGATCTTGCAATCTATGGGAAGTCCTTCTATGAATTGGATACTGTGTTGCTTTAAGATGGAATTTTGCTCCTCCAAGTCAAAAGCTATTTATAGTCATGTATGCAAACAGTATGCAAAATGTGATCTTGTGTTATCTACATCTTTCAGTAAATTATGTGATGATAAAGATGTGTATAAGTGAAATATCATTTCAAAATTCATCTCAAACCTTTCTAATTCTTTCATCAAGCCTTTGACACATATTCATCTTATTAATAATGTATTCATAATATATAGATTGAAAATTAGGCGTAACACTCAGTTGTTATTTAAGCTCCTTTCACTCATTTAAAAAACAGTTTTGATAAGGTATGGGTTTATTTTTGTCATATCTTTGGTATATTTCTCTTCTTCATAAACCCAGGATTTATCTCCTCTATGCATACTTGTTCTAGTCTAGTTTTGTCATCTTAGATTGTTGTTTATGTTTCTGCTAAATTCTTTTTTTTTTAAAGCAATCGGGGTTAAGTAACTTGCTCAAGGTTACACGGCCAGGTATTTCTGGGTGGGTGCTAAGTGTCTGAGCCCGGGATTCTATCTCCAGGTCAGCCCGACACTGGAGCCGGTGCTCTTACTCGCTGTGCTACCTGGCCACCCCCCTGCTAAATTCTTTAGAAGATTGATTGGAATTCTGATGTCACAGTCCTAGCGTTGCAGCTCCACTGTCTTTAAGGGTAAGAGAACACTCTCTATAGATATTTTCCATCTTACATCTATTTGCTTTCCAGTCTTATCCTTTAATATATGGCCAGGTCATTCAGCAAACATTCATCAAGCCTTAAGAGCTCCTAACTAGGCCACCAGAGAAGTCATTTCCAAAGCTTATTGCTGGTATAATGACTAAATGAAAAAAGTAAAAATAAAAGAGGTCATGAGGCCAGAGATTCCCAAGATATAAACCAAGAAAAAGAGAATAACTACAAGACATATACGCACTGAACCTCCAAGAAAAAGCATAGGTTGGCTAAAAGATGAATTATAAATCCTAGGAGAAATGATATGTAACTTTAAAATGTTATAATGAATTAAATGAGAAAGAGGAAAGAACGAGAAAAAGAAATGAGGGAAAAATTTGGAAATCAAATAAACATCTTATCACAAAATTTACCCAAATAACAGCCTTTGAAACATAGAACAAACCCACCTGAAGTTAATGATTTCATGAGACAACAAATACTAAAACAAAGTCAAAAAAATGAAAAAATAAGTAAAAGAAAATGTAAGATATGTAAAAAATAAATGATTTAGGAAAATTTCAAGGAATGATAACTTAAGAAAAAAATAAACTATTTGAAATCTATTACCAAAAATAAAGCCTTTATATACTTCAAGAAATCATGAAAGAAAACTATTCAGACATTTTAAGGAGTGGGAAAAATGAAAATAGAAAGCATCCGTTAGTTACCTCCTAAAAGAAACTGTGAAATGAAAACTCAAAGTAATTTCAGAGTTTTGAGACATTATCTATCTATCTGTCTATCTGTCTGTCTATCTATCTATCTATCTATCTATCTATCTACCTATCTATCTATCTATCTATGTATTATCTATCTACTGAAATATCCAGAAGACTTCTCAAACCTTGAAACCACTTTCATAATTGCATAAGATTTAGCAGCTGAAAGTTTAATGGATAAGAGAACATGAAATAAAGTATTTGAAAAGAGAAAATATATAGTCTTACAACCACAAAAATCTTACCTAGAAAGCAATCCTATGGGAGGAGGTGTGGCAGGAATGGATTTTTAATGAAATCAAAGTTTTTCAGGCATTCTTAGTGAAAGCACAGTAGTTAAGTAAAACTCTAAAATGCAAACACAGGAGTAAAGACAAAGATAAAAAAGGTTAAATACAAGTATTTGCATTCTATGGTTGTGTCTACTAAAAATTGTAATGTCTATAGAGGTCCTTGCTGGAATCAAATAAAATGGAGCAAATGGGAGAGGTTTTTGTTGTAATGGTCTTAAAAGGAAAAAAAGGAAAAGGAGGGGGGAGTTCTCTGGTATGAAAGAATAGTAGTTGAGGATCACTTAATATCTTATATAATAGAAGTCACAAATAGAAATTTATACAGAAAAGAAAGTAAGTAGCACTTGAATCTCACTCTAAGTGCATTCAGAAGAAGGAAATCAATTTATTTTATAACATTATAAAATGAACAATGTTGAAAGACTTAAAAATTCTGATCCACACAATGATCAACCATAATTCCAGACGACTGATGATTTAGAATACTGCCAACCTCATAACAGAAATATGATGGTGTAGATGTATATAGATAAATGCATTGTTGGACATGGTTAATATAGGAATGTGTTTTGCTTAACTATAAATATTTGTTGCAGAAATTTTATGTCTATGCATTTGTTGTTTGTTTATCTGTTTGACTTTTCCCACCAATGTGAAGTGGGGAGAGGGAGAGAAGGCAAAATCCTGTTAATTGAAAAAAAGTAATTGAAATATCAAAAGGAAATTAGAAAGAAATAATTGAGTATGAAATTTTATCTTTGAGTTGGAAAGGTTTTAATAATTTTTTTAAAATTTCATCCCTTCCCACAAGTGGTAACACATTAACTGTGATTGTTTTTCTGGGTGGTCTTATAGAAAATATTTATCACAGGATCTATAAAACAGAAGATGACCAGATGACTCAGGAAATATTCTTTCTTGTTCTTTTTAGATGGATGAAAACCTTCCACAACTTTGCTATTTCCTTTGTTTATCTTATTAAGAAGTTCCTTTGGTGTCATTTTCTATTTAGCTGAAACTTTATTTTTTCTTCAGGTTTCATTTAGATTAAGAATGAAAAGATCAATGTAACTGAATTCATAGACTAACAGCAACAAAAACATTGCTTAGGAGGATAGAGTGCTGAGCCTGAAGTCAGGAAGACTGATCTTCCTGAATTAAAATCTGGCCTCAAGTCACTAAAGCCTGTTTACCTCAGTTTGTTTATCAGTAAAATGAGCTGGAGAAAGAAATGGCAAACCACTCCCACATCTTTGCTAAGAAAACCCCAAATAAGGTCGCCAAATATTCGACACAACTGAATGAAAAACACAAGAAATTCATCCCCAGAAGGTAGAACCAGGATTAATGGGTAGAAAGTTTCAAACTTAAGCTTGTTATCAGAGAAATAAAATAAAACAAAGCAAAAACAAAACAAAGAAAACAGCTTCTAAATGATTTGACTTGTCAAAAAGTAGAATGATACACCTTGAGAAATGGTGATTTCCCCTTCCTTAGAAATATTTAATTAGAGAGCTTGACTACTACTTATTATGTATATTATATTAAGGATTTCTTTTGTGCATGCATTGGACTAGATGGCCACTAATGCCATTACAGCTTCCCAAGTTCTGGTACTGAACTAAACAAAAGGGAAAAAACAATGCTCTCATGTTTAGAGGTCATATGGTCTAGATTTAATTCATGAATTGCTTCTACATTCCTAGCTAGCAGTCTGTCCTTGAACACATTCAGTAACATGAAATTTACCACTTTATGAGTCATCACACTCTATACTCAATATATTGAGCACCTCTATTTTTTGTAAAAAACTTCCAAAGTATACTTTCTCATGTATGTGTGTGTGTGTGTGTGTGTTTTCAGCAGTCAATCAATGTCTTCTCCCAGATTTACTAGTGTATGATTCTCTTCAACTAAAAGGATATGAGATAAAATTGACTGGCTAACCTTTAAATAGTGACTGTCATTTTGGGGAACATCAAGACATTCCTTTGTACCACTAAGTAAATGTAATGTTCAAATATCAAATTAAAAACATTTAATTTGGAGAGGTAACCTAGGAACATTATTTTATTGCCATATTTTACTAGATAAAAATCAACTGCATATTCAATTTCAAAAGATCTTTGGAGTTAGATTCTCTAGGAAACTCCTGGAATTATTTTCATATGACCTTAATACTGAACAGGTATAAATACTAATGTAGAATTAACACCCTTCTGCATTTCCCTGGACCACCATGAATAATTTGCTCATTTCCATATGGAATATAGGCAATAAGCCATTTACCTAAGGAAATGCTTGGCCCAAAATAAATCCTTTCATTTCACAAAATTTAAGGCAGCATTACTAGCTGTCAAACTGACTTCATGACTTATTTTCTCATTTCATTTTATAGAGTGTAGATGTCCTCAAATATTTTTTACTCTGTCTTATCTATTATTATAACATTGCCAGTATTTTCATCTCAGGTACATATTCCTCTCACTTCAGCATTTTTTTTCAGTTATATTTGTACCTATTTTTCAACTCATAATTGCATTGAGTTTCTCTTTCATATTATCTTTATTTTTAAAATTTTAATTCTATAACTTATGTCTATTGAGATGATCCCCTTCCTTATATAGTCAACCAGTTTTACAACCTTACAACCTTGACCCTTCTTTCTCTCTCGCTCCTTATATATAATCTGCTTCTGAGTCTTGTCAATAATAATTCCACAACATCTCTCCAATTTGATCTTTGCCTGTATAATTCCTGTTCTATTTCAGGCACTCATCATCCCTTGCCTGGATTATTGCATGAGACTCATAACTTATTGTCCTCTTTCCATTTTCTTCAGTAATCTACAATACTAACAAAATGATATATTGAGGGCATTTACTTTGCTATGGCAAAACTTTGATGTTTTTAAACAATGAAAATACTCTATTTCTTGTATTTTGTAATCTCTACTCTGTGTCTGGTAAAAGATATCACTTTCAATTCTTCTCTATGATGTTATTTTCTCTATGATATTATTTTTAGATCATTTAGAAATTTGAAAGTGACTGTGGTATATAGCCTATATATCCTAATCTAAATGAATTTTTTATCCCCAAGTTCTTGTTGAATAGTGATTTCTGTTGTTTAAACATATACTTGTTATTTATGTATATAATTAGTTGATCTACTTTTAGAATTTATTATATAATATCATTTTGACAATTAAAATTTAAATATTATTTTAAAATTTGAGTAATATTATATTTTCTGTGTGCCTAGTTAAAAAAAATATCACTTCATTTTATTGATCTTTTTTTAAAGCCTAAGCAGTAGCTTGGATTCATGGTTATGAATCATTTGATCATGACAACTCCCTCTCCCCTAAAGAAAAACATAGTCTTTAATTATGTAACAGATTCATTCTTATTTCATCAGTATTTGTGAAAGAATGTTAGAAAATATAGTAGAAATGGTTAAGAATCATGTTTTAATTAGCCCATATGTAAAAATTAACTGAACTTAAAAATTAAATGAATACTTTAAATCTGAGATCCTTAGACATAAATAGATTTAGTAAAATTAAAGTAATTATACTTAAATTGTAGATCTTGGCCATAGTATATTCACTTACTATGAGGAAGTGAACTCTTTCAATCCTGATATTTTCACCATCAATAAGACAAAAAAAAATTACAAATGGAAGTTTCAGATAAGTGGATAGTTAGCACCAAGATTTTTTCTTGGAAATTGAGACAATTGGTTTGATCATCCAAACACAAAATAAAACAACACATCCTGGGACATTTGATTATTTAATATTACAACAAGCATAATAAATATTTGCAAAAATACCACCAAAAATAATTTCAAATTATGTACCAAGAGTGATATCAAGGAAGGAGGAGGAAAAGAGAGTTTATGGAGAATTTAATAAAATCTAACAAATTAAATCATTATATAATTTGATACTCAATGATTTTAATTCAAAAATGAGTATTGGGAAATATACAAAGAAAATGTTGAATAAATTTAAGGAGAAAGGTATGAGAAAGCCTAAAAGATTTTAGACTACAGGGAATCTTCATGCTTACAAATCATGATAAAGTTTGTAAAGAAAAGAATCAGGCAATTCTTGACATGCTGACTAACAACACCACACACAAACAAAACTGATAATTTTATAGCGGACTGCTAGCAATTATCATCTAATATAGAGGTCATTTCTGAAATAGCTATCTATACAGTTAGAGCAGTGACTCATTAAAGATTAAATTAATAGTAAGATAAAAGGAATATTAAAAATAAGTAGACAGCATAGCAAGAAATTAAAACATCAATTTGACCTATTTAAAAATTTATTAAAACTTACATGTGGGAAATGGATGGAGGAAAGGACATTTATACTGATTAAAACAATTGCATACCAAAATTCAGCTAAAATAAATCATTTTCCATAACAAGGAAGGCAAAGGAGCCAAGAAGCCACCTTAGCCAAGACACACTGGCAAGAGTAGGGACAAGACAGCCAGAGGCAATGTAAGCTTAGAACATAAGTTAATTTGTAAATTTCTGTGGAGGATGCCAGAAAATGACGAGAAATAATGCCCCATAAAAGTCAGAAGAAAGCTTAGCCAATGATTCAGCTAAGCAAAGTCATCCAAGTACATTTAAAGATCAAATTGTAAAGACAGCAAAAAGATAAAAGATAGAAAAAAATATTCAAATTATTTTCATTTATATGTATATGAGTATATATCTACATCTGTCAAGAGAGAGACAGAGAGAGAGAAAAAACATGATACATAGTCATAATAATAAGAAATAATAATACAGTCATAATGCATAATACATAGTCTAAATAATACATAATCATAAATGTTTCTGTGTAGGTAGAAAAAGCATTGAAGAAAACCAATATAAGGAAATCATCAGGTCTAGGCCCAAAACAAAGAGAAGGTATGTGCCAAAGAATACTATTCTGAGAATTCTCAGGGAATAATTTTAAGGTACATTTTAAAAGAGAAGAGAATATCAAACCATGAGAAACATACAGAATTTATTAGTACTGAAAAAGAGAAACTGAGTAAACAACAATAACAAAAGCTCATTTTTACACACACACACAAACATACCACAGACATATATGTATGTGTATGTATATACACACATATATAATACATATGTGTATGTATGCATATGTATCTGTGTATACCAACATGGCATCTCCCATTTATGTGCCCAAATCATATAAAATACCTTTAAAGATTAAATAGAACCTTTGCATTATTAATACCCAGGACATCTAATAAGGCATATGAATCATATAATTTTCTATTTAGAAAGTATTTCTCAGCTCATGATGAGTACGCAATATGATGTGGCAACCCAAAAAAATCTAATTTTGTCTTGAGGTACAATGAAAAAGCAAAACTTCTGTGATGAAGAAAGTCACATAGCCATTGTCTTCTGCATTTGATTTTTTTAGGGAATTCTGTTCAATTCTTGTTATTCAGCCAGTAAAACTGTATTCAGTATTTACTATGTGCTAGGTACTTTGCTAAATACTGAGGATATAAAAAGAGGAAAAAAGTCTCTATCTTTTATGTGTTCATAGTCTAGTAGGGAAGAGAAGTAAATAAATATGTATAAACAATCTATATACAAGATAAATAGGAAATACTTGAAAGATGGAAAACATTAGAATGAAGAGGGGTAGTGGAAGGTATCCTGTGGAAGTTAGATATTTAGTTGGAACTTGGAGGAATCCAGGGAAACTAGTAGGGAGAGATAAGGATGGAGAGAATTCTAACTATGAGAGACAGCCAGAGAGAATGTCTAAAACCAACAGATGAAATATCTTCTTTTGTGTAGAACAGCAAAGAAGCCAGTGTCGATGGATTTCTCATTTCTTTCTTCTCTTGATTATTTCCAATTATCCTATATACACAGATTTTGTGTATACATATATGTTTTCATGTCATAGCCTCCATTAGTCTATGAGATTCTTTTGAACAGGGGTTGCTTTTTACTCCTTTATATCCCCAGAATTTAGCACAGAAACTGGCACTTGGCACTAAATAATTGTTTGTTTATTAACTTACAGATTATTTGAAGGGACATTATGTAAAGAAGAAATTAAATTTGCTCTATAATGTCCTTTGAGGGCAAAACCTTGGGGTGGATGTTGAAAAGAACCACATTTAGGCTAGAAGTCAAAGGAGAAAATAGTAATTAGAGGATAAAATAAGCCAGCTCAGTAGTTGGTAGGTTTCACCTCCTCAAAGGTCTTTAAGCAGAGACTTCAGAAGAATCTGTTTGGTATGTTATAGTGAGAATTCCTTTCATGTTTAAGTTGGATGAGATTGCTGCCAAAGTCCATTCTAATGGACTTAAATTCTAAGAAATTCTCAGTAGCCATCTAGTGCATTGTGTACCCAAAAAGAATTCACACTAAAAATAAATCACATTAAAAATAAGTGACAACTGGTCATCCAGCCTCTGCTGAAGACCTCCAATGAGGTGAAACACCTAGCTGATTTCACTTTTCAATAGTTTGTTAATTTTTTTTCTTTTCATCCTGACATCAAGCTAAAATTTATTCTTTTTAATTTCTATGTATTTATTTAATTCAACATATTTATTTGTTCAATGTTTTTATTTTTAAATTTCAAATCTTTCCTTCAATGAATAAAAGAGAAATCAAATCTCTCTTCCACATGATATCCCTTCTAATATCTGAACACAATTTTGCTCCCTACACTTGACACTTCTATTTATCAGGATAAATATTAATACATTTATAAATGGCCTTGAGATCCTACAATTGAAATGAACTTGAGAATCTTTATTAGTCTTCGAGAAGTTAAGTGATTTACCTATGGTCACATAGCTCGCTGTCCAGCAAGCAATTGCTAATACAAGATTAAAGTTCAGGAGAGTTTTGACAAGTCTTTGGAGATTTTCTGTTATATCTTTTCTGTCAGTTGGAGGATATCAACGGACTAATTTTATATCTGGCCAATAAATCACTGCCTCAATTACCCTAAGCAGGAAATCATTCTTACTACTCTTCTCCTTCTTCTCTGAATACACATATGCTATCTTTTGTGCCTCAGCTTTATAGGTCCTCAGACGACAAACAGATTTCTTCTCAATAAAAATGGCTCTAAGTTCTTTGAATCTCCTTGATATATTTAGTCTGTCACTGTTCTTTTTTTTTTCCTCTCAGTAATCCTCAGATATCTGTCTCAGTCATCTTTCTTCAAGTCTACCTAATATGTTCTTAAAACCAGCACATTTTCATAGATTTTATCATTGATTCCCATTTATAGAAAAGTCCATACCTAGAAACTAAAGCACATAACAATAATCATTAATTTCCTAAATACCCATTCATGCAAAGTGCAATGATTTGCAATTATTAAATAAAATGTTTATTAAAATTAATGAATTTAAAATATTTTTTACAAAGTGTAAAATATTGTGCAAAATTTTATGGATACAAATAGGAAAACAAACCAGTTTTGGCCTTCAAGTAGCATCTATTCTAAAAATATAATATTATATTAGAAGAGTAAAGTTGCAAGGAATGTGATAAGGCTCAGGAATCCAGTGACTGTAGTGGGGCAGATTAAAAAAGTTAAGTGGTTTGGATGACAAATAATCCAGTTTCACTGGTTTTGAAGACTGGAGTTAATACTGACATACAATCACATTTTATATAATGCTGCAATCTTGTAAAAGAGCCTTTAACATGATGTTTTTCTTTAATTAACCAGACCATCATAGATTTGCATGTAATTGAATATGTGTTTCTTTTCTTATCAATATTCAATAAGCATAATGGTACTATACATATTCTATATTTTTGGACGAGGGGGTTAATTTTTGCAATGGAAAATATTCAGTCTCATGCTATTTTAGTTGTCAAAGTCTGCCCATTCTGAATTAAATTTCTCTTTGAAGATAAATTTGACACTTTTGCTTGATTCTCATAAAATATTTTATACATAGAAGAGGAAGTAGACATATAGACAATTTCTAGCTGCTCTTTTTCAGTATTAAAGATATTTGAGATTTTTCCCCACACGATATCTTCCCCTTCCTTAAGATGCTTTGTTCCTATACTGTCAATGCCCTCTGACTGTCACCTCCAGCCCACAACTTCTTAATTTAATTTAAGTCAAATTATTTGCATCCCCCATATTACTTGCCTTTGTTGACATTTTTACCTCTCATTTAAGAAGATATGAGACTGTAATGTGTAAAAACATGCATGGTGACTCAATTGAATTTGATGGTCAAAAAAAAATCTCACAAAACTATTTGCAATTCTTTTCAATTTTTCTATGTGGTGTCCTCTTCTCTCTGCTTTATGAAAAAATGTAATGCAAAATCTTCTAATGTTTTTTCCCTCCATAAAATTTTGCAAATGGAAATTTAACCAGCTAGATAGCTACTGTAAGGAAAATTCTGGGAGACAAGATGGACTTTGCCCACATTTACTTTGTTCCCTACCCGACCCCCAGAAGCAGTTGATAGTCTCCTGTAGCAGATAGTTATGGAGAAAGCAGACACATACTCACATGTAAGAATGAGAGAAAATGATCTAGAATGGACTTTTCCTGCTTGACAGATGATAGCAAATGAGTCATTGATATATTTCCTTAAAAAAGCAGAGAATTTGACAGTAATATACATATATGTGTCCTATTAACCCAAACAAACTAGTTGATGAATCATGTTTATGAATCTATATGAATTCCTATATTGCGGAATGGAGGATTTTAAGTTATTTAGGCATCATGGCCCCAGAATCTAGCCTTTTAGCCAGAGAAGAAAGTTACTTTATGGTAATCACACTTAAAGGTAATATCAGGATTGAGAGTTTGAAAATTTGGAAAATTGATTTTCTAGTTAAGGAAAGAAACTGCAGAATTGAACATATTTCATTAAGGAAAAAGAGGTTCTGGGGTGGAGTCAAGATGGTGGAGTAGAAGCAGGACCTCCAAGCAGCTCTGGCATCCACCTTCCCCAATCAATGTAAAAAGGGGTCTCTGAACAAACTTTGGAGCTGCAGAACCCACACAATGACACTGAGAAGCTAAACTCCCACTGAGGATAGCACAGCCGGCCAGCAGGAATCGGCCAGCATAGTGCTCTGGGTGCCGAGCCCAGGCCATCCTGAGCTGGAGGTTTTAGCTCCAGGGTAGGCCGGACCAGCTGCTGTCCCTGGAGATTAGTAGCAGCTGTGGCAGTTTCTGGATTTATCAACACAAAGATGCGAAGGACAAAGTGAGAGGTCAGTATAGTCTGGACTTTGGGACCCAGTAAGTGGGAGTGCATCAGCTTTTGCCCCCAGTGCGAGAAGCCGCTGAGACGTCCACACAGCCAGCCAGTGCCACATTGCAGCTTCAGCTCCTGGCCTTCAGAGTGTAGGGGGACCAAGCAACCAGTCTGAGGGGTAATTGCTCTTGCTTTAACCTGCTTAGATCTGGATTGCAGTCTAGGGTGGAGTTCCTGGGGTGTGTGTCCAGCTTGCCAGAGCATGTGGAGGCCTTAGAGAGGGCACCCATCCAATAACTCCGGCAGCTGAGAAAACCCCAGCATTTGGGACGAAAGCTCCCCTGTCTGGTGGCAGAGTCCTACTCTGGCAGAAAGCCTAGGGGTCAAGTTACTGAGGGGTGACATGACCAGGTAAAGGAAACAAAGCAGACAGCATATTCCAACATTAGACTCTTATTTTGGGGACAAAAAGGAGCAAAGAATGGAACAGGAGGAAGACAGTGAACTCAGAACTCCTGCACCAAAAGCTTCAAAGGAAAATACAAACTGGTTACAGGCCACAGAGGACCTTAAGAAGCAGATAAGTGAAGTGGAGGAAAAATTGGGAAGAGAATTGAGAATGATGCAAGAAAATTACAAAATGAGAGTCAGAAGCCTGACAGAGTGTGATAGTAATGGAATATAAAGATGCCCCTGTATTGGCTTGGTTTTCAAATTGATTGTGTTTAAACCCAGAGCTTGTTAATCCTACCTGTGGGATGGACTTGTTGACTTGAAAAGAGAGACACGAACTGGGAGGAGCGTAGATTTGGAGAGACAAGAGAGAGGCAGAAGAACTTTTGGAAGCAGCACCCTCTTGGAGGCAGAGAGAGACTGAGAAGATTGCTGAGGGCCACTTTGAATCGCCCTGGACTTTTGAGACCTGCCCCTGGAGCTGCCAAGGACTGAGGAGACATGGCTGTTTTGCTGGTACTTTGTCTGTCTGTTTTGATGTTGTTTTGCCAGATTTGTCCACTGGTGAAAGACAGTCCTGTTGAAGAAGTTCTGGAACCTGGCTGTTGGCTAAGAGCTCCTGAGACTGTCCTGCAGACAGAGAGTGAATGCTGTCCACTGGTGAAGGGCAGTGCTGTTGTTGCAGGGGTCTGGGAATCTTTCTGTTGGTTCAGAAGCCCTGAAGAAGGATTTTCTTGTTGTATGTTTACAGAAATCCTGGGAGAGGGTTTTGCTAATGTTTTCAGGGGTTCTAGAACTGTTCTGCAGACAGAGGATGAATTAATGAAGAGACTGGCAATGTATCTTGTGGCCTTGCTAAGCCTTGTCTCCCCAGGAGCTAAGATTGCTGAGAACTTGCCTCTTGTCAAGATGAAGAAAAGACCTCCATTTGGGTATTAAGTGCTATGCTTAAACTTGTTGTAACTCTGGGGTAGATTCAATTGTGATCCAGGGGTGGGGAACTTTTGAACTTTTTGTGTTCCATGGTTGAACAAATGAATGTACTTTACTTAGATTGGAAACTAATCTCCATTTGAGAAGAGGGGTTTTGTGATGGACTAAATGAAGATACAGCCTAGGGGTGGAGTAGTATTTAGAACAGGGACTTTGTAATTGATTGAATGAATGGAAGGTCCTGGGGTGGGGTAGTACTTGGAGATTATTTAATCACACTTAGTAAATGCTGTATTTTGAATGATGTCATATTTTGATTCCTCTGTTCTTAATTTGTCACTGAATAAAATGGAGAGTACCTATGCTGGTATTCTGAACCTTGGGAAGTTGCCTTTCCTTGGCATTACATTACACTGAAGAAAATAATACCTTAAAAAATAGACTAACCTAAATGGCAAAAGAGGCTCAAAAAGGCAATAAGCAGAAGAATGCCTTAAAAAGCCGAATTTGCCAGATGGGAAAAGAATCTCAAAAGTTCACTGAGGAGAATCATTGCTTCAGAATCAGATTGGAGCAAATGGAAACTAATGGCTTTATGAGAAATCAAGATACTGTTAAAGAGATTCGAACAAATGAAAGAATAGAAAGCAATGTGAAATATCTCATGGGAAAAACCACTGACCTGGAAAATAGATTCAGGAGAGATAATGTAAAAATTATTGGACTAAACTGAAAGCCATGATTAAAGTAAGAACCTAGAAATCATCCTCCAGGAAGTTCTCAAAGAAAACTGCCCTGATGTTTTAGAACCAGAGAGCAAAATAGAGGTTGAAATAATCCACCTATCACCTCCTGAAAAAGATACCAAAAAGAAAACTCCTAGGAATATTATAGCCAGGTTCTGGAATTCCCAGATTAAGGAGAAAATATCACATGCAGCCAGGAAGAAACAATTTGAATATTGTGGAAAGACAATAAGGATAACCCTGGATCTGGCAGCTTCTACACTGAGGTATCAAAGGGCTTGGGATATGATATTCCAGAGGTCAAAGGAGGTGGAATTCAAATCAAGAATCACCTACCCAGCAAAACTAAGTATCATGTTTCAGGGGAAAATATGGTCATTCAGTGGAATAGCGGACTTTCAAGCATTCTTGCTGAAAAAACCGGAGTTGAATAGAAAATTTGACATTCAGATACCAGAACCAAGAGAAGCATGAGAAGATAAACAGCGAAAACAAATCATAAGGAACTTATCAAAGTTGAACTATTGACATTCCTACATGGAAAAACAATAATTGTAAGTTAGGAAACTTTCCTCAGTATCAAAATAGTTGAAGGGAATAGAAATATATATATATATATATACATAGGTATACATAGATAAAGGGCTCAGGATGAATTTAGCAGGAAGGGATGATACTTAAAAGGTGAAATTAAGAGGTGAGAGAGGAAAATAATAAGAGGAGATGGGGAGAGACAGAATGGGGTAAACTATCTCATATAGAAGAGGCAAGAGAAAATGGTTGCAAAGGAGGGGAAAAATAGGAAGGCAAAAGGGAATGGTCAACCTTATTCCCATTGAATTTGGCTTGGGGAGGGAATGAAATACACACTAAATAGGGTATCTCACCCTACAGGAGAGTAGGGGGGAAGGGGATGAGATGGGGTAATGATGGAAGGGAGGGCAGGCTGTGGGGGAGAGAAGTTGGAAGCCCCCCCTTTTGAAAAGGGTCGGGATCATCAAAGTAGATAAAAGAACAAGTGGGAGGTGGCATAGGAGGAAGGGAACTATAGTCAGTCTTTTACAATATATCTACTATGTTATTGTTTTGCTTTAGCCACACGTGTACAACCTATACTGAACTGCTTATTTTCCCAGTAAGGGTGGGTGATTGGGGAGGAAGGAAATGAATCTGCAAATCAAAGTTTTAAAATGAAATATTCAAATATATATATATATATATATATATATATATATATATATATATACCATTATTAATACTATTTTACATGGAATTGGGAAATAAGATATACAGATACTGGAGCATAGAGATCCACTTGAAAAGTAGAAAGGGGTATGGAAGAAAATATGGGAGAGAGCAGATTGGAGGAGGGGATATCCTGTGGGTGGTACTGCTATTTTGGGGTGGTGGGTAGGGAAAAAATTTGACAAAATTTGAAACTCAAAATCTGGCAGAAATGAATGATGTAAATCAGAAATTAATAAAGCATTTGAAAAATGAAAAAAAACAACAAAATAATAAAAACAGAAATTACATAACTCCAAGAATTCCTCAGGGTAACTTTATTACCAAATGTATATCTCCTAGGATTCCTTTGTGTATTCAAAGAAAAAAAAGCCACATGTTTGTGAAAGATGGTACATTGGATGATAACATGTTCATGAAGACAGAATGACCACTGTTTGCATGACCACTGTATCCCATGATGCTAGACCACTAGACAGAATTTATCAAGGTCAATAAATCAATGACACTATCTTCTCTTCATATGGAAAAGCACAAAGGCAGATGTTGGCTTGTCTGTAAAGTTGTGCAACTTTGAGGGAAGTGACAAAATCCTAGATCCCTGATCACAGATCTCACTCCAACCTGACATCATCTCTACAACAACCCTTAACACTTGTTCATTCATCATTTACCTGAAGACCTTTAGTAAAAAGAGATCACTGCTTTCTGGAGACAAGCCATTCCACTTACATGTATTATATATTGGATGTTTGTTTTCATTGCTTGAGATTTTTCTTAGTCTTATTTATGCAATAGAGTCAATATGTTGTACTTCTATATGATTTATTATATATACTATGATTAGCTACATTCAATTCTGATGTAAATTTGATATATTAGGTAATTCTGTATTCAATGCACTATGGTTCCAGGTAATGTGATAAGAATCATAAAATAAATGAACATAAGAAAAATTTTAAAAAATAAAAAAGGAGAAAATAAAAAGGAAAAAGAGTTTCAAATACATAATTCCTATGTAACACCCTGCTTAGAAAAGGAAAACTGGTAGGAATTATTCAGAAGATCTGATGGGAAGGATGTTGAAAAGCCAGAGTTCAGGTCTGCTGCAAGGAGAATTCCTATTTAGGAATCTTCAAAAGAGGCTTAATTTTCAGGCAGGGTCAAAAAATCAAAGAATAGGTCCATTAAGATTTGGGGAGGATTGTGTAGTAAATATGCTTATAGAAAAGAAGGACTCACAGGAATGTGAACAATTTGCAATAATTGCAACCAAAAGTTTAGTTCCCTCCAAAGAATAAATACTTGATAGACTATTCAAGAAGTTTATTTTGTTCTGTATTTTTATAGAATAATATGACTTTTTTGTGCCTTTGAGCATTTTTTGCAAGGTCAACCACACTGTGCTCCATACCCATGCTACATGGCCTAGCTTGACTTCTTGTACAGCACCTATAGAATCCCTTTCTCACTTTTAAGGAAAGATTACCTTTCATTCTGGAAGAGAGATTATTAGAGTAAGTCCAGGTAGGGATAAGAAGCTAAAGTGGAAACAATACAAAAGAAAACAAAAACTGCTTTGAATCCTTATCACAAAATTCAACCTAATTAATAAGAACTGGGTGTTGGTGGGAGAGATGGGGTTGATCCACAGGTTACAAGAATGTTAGTACTAAAGGGTTCTTAGAGATTCTGTAATCCAAGTCCTGCTTATTTTGTTAAATGATAATTGGACTTAGAAACAAAGGAAAGTTCAAAAACTAAGCAACATTTTTTTTATTGAACTGGAGGAATTCTAAAGTATTCACTAAGCATCTCAGAAAAAGAGAAGGTTATAGGCTTTCCCTCAAGGGTTTTATATTGAAGAGAGAAACACAACTACAAGCAGTTTGAAACTGAACTTTGCTTTTATTCTTCAAATTAAATACCTTGTTCATAAACTAAACCTAAATATCTCCTGGGGTTAATCGAATAACTACCAAACATAAACCTAGTGATATCACACCTTGATATTTTCTGAAAACCTGGTTTCCATGGAAATTAGATTTGTTTGATCTAGAAGTAAATTTAGCAGACACAATAGAACCAAGTCCAACGTGAAATTCTAGAAAAAATAAGGAAATTAATATTGTAAAGATAAATTTGATCCTAAATATGTATACTCATGAAATCTGGTAGTTTTTCTAAAGGAAAGCAAGGCAAAATGGGTTAACAATCTTACTTTAATCAAACATATATCATTTACCTAGTTCAGGGGGAAAAGTCAGCGCTCTGAACTTCAGAGAATACAAATGGAAGTTTCAAGCGGAAGTTAGAATCAGAGAAACAGATCAGCAGACAGGGCTTCCAGCTGTCTGACCATTACATCCATACCTCCTTAGTTACCAGATAGGGAAGCTCCAACATCTGTGTTTCAAAGCTGGGAGGCTCAACAGCTGCCCAGAGTCTCATCTGGTCAAATGACACAACTCTTCCCAAAGTGAGCCCTGAAGCAAAACCTCACATCAGGGTATATATAACCTTCTCCTGGCTCAAAGAATGTCACAACCCTATTGACCCACTGCCCAATCACAAAGTAACAAGGTGTGGGCATTCCTGAAAAACAAAGCCTCCCACCACAGGCTCAATGTGACCACATTCAGCCTATTGGGGGCAGAGTATATTTTTCAAATCAGGGAAGGTTCTCTGAGTCACTTAAGCCTATCAAGGGGCCAAAGGGCAGGGGAGATCTTCAGATTCTCATTCCTATAACAGATGGGTAGAAAAAGAACATTTGTGAGTTTAAAAAATTGAGAAAATCAACTTTATAAGAAACACAGACTGTCAAATAAAAGTGCTTGAGACAAGACATGTTATTTTGAAATGACCAGAGAAATGGGAAACATTTTGCCTTTCTCAGAAGCAAAACCTCTGACTTAAGATGGAGATGGATTCAAAGCATTGTTGTTTATCAGTTCATTTATACATGGCTATTTTCAGAGTTTTTAAGTATATAACTGAAAAAATATATAAATAAGTGTTTAAGGATTATGGGAAAAAATTATGAAAGGAGTAAAGATTGTTTCATCCTTTGTAATTGCTACCCCAACAGCTAGCATAGTGCCTGGCACACAGTCAGCAATTATTTAAGTACTTATTAATAGCTGAGTGTTGGAGTCAAGCAAGATAGAAAAATTCTATTTTTTTTTTTTTTGAGATTCACATTGTAAGGTTTAGATGGGTCAATCAAGGAAGACTCAAATTCAGAGTACTGATAGTTGTGGAAAATGGGGATAAAAAGCAGCCAGGTATAGGTTGAAGTCAGAGGCAATGGAGGGCATAAAAGATATAAAGTGACAATGAAATTGTTTATAGGAATTAGAATGCAGAAATTGATAGGAAAGTATCACAGCTAACAGGCAGGCTGTATAGCTGAGGTAGAAAGTTGTTTGATTGGAAGAGAAAAATCATGGAAGGTAACAAAATCTTCTGCTATTTCAACAACTGTCTGGGCTTATTGGCCATTAGCACCATCTAAAGCCTGACTGGGGAGGAACTTTTCAGATGTACTTTTTTTTGCCCTTTAATGTCCTCTATAACTTAAGGAGGAGGAGGAGAAAGATAAGCATTATAGCTGTTTTGATGGGAGCGCTACTGTGATATCATTTGCCAAAAGGATATATCACTTTTTCAGCACCCTGCCAATACTGGCACTGTTTAGGTAACTTGAGAGTGGCAGAAAAGTGGCTTTGCCCAGCATGTGAGCTGTGAAGACAAGGAAAGGAACACAGCAGAGAAGCAATTTTACTCTATCAGGGGATATGTAGAGTACAATGTTTACTAAGGGGCATCACTTCAAGTAGTCTAAAATTGTGAGCTGTTGAAGGCAATGAATTTTCCTTCTTGTGCTTTAGATACGTTTCTATTAATCTATACCAGGGTTGGGAAACCTAAGGCCTTGAGATCACATGTGTCCTTCTAGGTCCCTGGGTGCAGCCTTTTTACTGAATCTAAGTTTTATAGAACAAATACTTTTATTAAGGGGATTTGTTCTGTGAAATTTGGATTCAGTCAAAGGGCCACACTTGAAGAACCTAGAGGGCCATATGTGGCCTAGAAGTTACAGGTTCCCCACTGCTGTTACCCACATTTCCCCACAGAGATTTCTTGAATTTTGGGAAGAATCTGATCCACATTTATGAGGACTGATATATTTGGATAATTTTTATATTTGTCTACTTTTGAGTAAATAGGACTTAACAATTATTCCTGATTTTCCTTTGTAGTCAATCAGGTAATAAATATTATGCCCAGGGATACAAATAAGAAAAGATAAGACAAAAATAAAGACAGTGCTTTGTACTCAAGAAGGTTATAACAGAATGCAGGAAGACAGACACACAAAAAGCTAAAAAGGGCTAGTGGAGATCAGAAGGCACCTGGCATGGGGAGATGAAGAAGAAATCCAGAGGAGTGCAACCAGGTAGAATAGTGGAAATAGTGGAAGGGCTGTGGGGACAAAATCACTTCAAATGACTAAAAGAGAAACTGAGCCTGAGCTCTGAGCCAAAACACTTTATTAAAGGGACCTGGCTCCTTCTAATGAAGTGGACCTCGGATCTTCCTCATGATCTGAGAGCCCCACCCTCCCTTTCCAGGGCCCTATTTTTATAGGGTCAAATACCTAGAGTTAACATTCTTGAGTGGCTATATGAAATACAGAGTAATTCCATCAATTGACACATGACACATAAGCTAAAATAAGCAAATTGATATATCAGCAGGGTTACGGATTGGGTGAAGCAAGAAATATCTCCACTTACTAGGTGGTCACAAGATGGATGGGCTCCTTCTTAGGTTGAGCAAGAGGAGATGGAACCAGTTATACATATACTCCAAAAACACATGGTGGTGGGTACTTTTTGTACCATGCCACCACTAATGCATGGTTTGGTCTCGGAATCAAAGCAACATAGGATGGAAATATCTGTGTCAGCATTCTTGTGGTTACACAAGTAAGCTCCATAAGTGGTAAACAAGTATTAAGAGTGGAGGCCTATTATAGGGACCTTCTATTACATCTAAATTCCTATATAACATATAAAATATGGATTAATAAATTGCTTATTCATATACTTTATTGATTGACTAAATATGTATTCCTAAATTTGTATATTAAAATAGTTGCCAATAATCATTACTGCTTATAGGATCAAACTACACTGACCAGTAGAGATTGGAATTTGAGTAGGAGTCCTCAACAAATCAAGGTTCCCAGGACATTGGAAGTTGTTTTAGTAACTCAGAGGAAATCACTGAGACCAGATAAAATGATTGTAAATACGAAGATCTAGAGGCCGGCGCAGGCCCAGAAGATTTAGGAGTCATTGCCATGCCAAACCTTCCTGCCAATGTAAGGGGGTTTCTGACCCTTTATGGGGCTTACTTACATATCCTGCCAAACTTTTTTTTTTGTCCAGTTGACATTTCATAACTTTATTTAAACTAAGCTCAATTTCATCAATTTACATCCACGATGACTCTAAGCTCTTGAAAGTGGCGACAGGCACATAAGTAACCCACATATGAAGCTTGTTCCCTGAATCTTCCTCCTCACTGTCTTTCCCGGACAAAAGCACTCAGTAGGGTCAGGACTTTCCTTATTCATGCGGCACAAACAGCTTTCCAGAGTCTGCTGTCACTGCGAACATCTGGATTTCCCATTTCCTTCTTTTTTTTTTTTTATTTTTGAAGGGGTGAAGGCAGCGCACTTGGGTTTAAATGACTTGCCCAAGGTCGCACGCTAGTAAGTAGTGTCTGAGGCTGCACTTGAACTCAGGTCCCCTGACCCCAGGGCTGGTACTCGTCACTGCACCACCTAGCTGCCCCACTTCCCATTTCTTTCATGACAAATTTGCGGATTTCCTTTAGAGCTGGACGAGCTCGCTTTTCGAAGCCTACTCCATGAAGCCTCCTGTACATGCCGACGGTCCACTCTCTGGTCACGCCCTCGCGGATGGGAAGACATCCCTTCTCTTTCTCTCCACTCGGCCCGAGCCCAGCTCGGAAAAGGAGAGCGCGGAGGATTGTGGGAGAAGCTAATACCCAGTTCCCAGCAGCACTTACGGGGACGCGCATGCGCAGGAGCGGCAGGCGGCAGCGTGGGAGGCCAAGCTCATTTTAGTTCTAAGCTCTCCTGCTTATGGAATGTTGCAGCTGATAACGGTCCATCCTCCTCCTTCGTGAAATTTGTCAGGTGAGTTTACACTTTAATAAGTGTTACTTTTGGTATTTATATAATCTCCATTTGGCAAGTAAATAAAATTTTTCTACTAAGCTACTTTTCTGATCTCTTTTGGTCTCCTTATAGCAAATTTATTTACATTAGTTTAACTTCTGGATTAAATAACCTTTTTGTGTCTAAATGCAATTATTGTTGTTCATTTTTTCATTTAAAATTAATGACTTTCTTAAATAATTGATGGTTAAATCTTCTTAATTATATGTCATTTATTTTTCTCATTGCTGAATAGCAATTATTATAAATTCTGATTTTAGTTCTGATGAGTTTATGGCCAGACTTTGCACAGTAAGCCGACTCACATATCATTAATAAGTATTTTTCTGTCTATTAAAATATAGTCAATTTCAATCTTTATGAAAATAGTTGATGTTCACTACCCTTAGTGCATAGTAATACTTTCTGTGGAAGCATTTAGGATATGAAAACATGGGGCTACAGTATAATCTACAAGAATTGCAATCATATCTATATATTTGCCTCTTCCTCACCTCTTACTGCCTTTGCATATTTCTTACAAGGATTTTATGTGTCTTTTCCATTTTTTTTTTCAATTGGGAAAGCTAGGTGAGGAGAAATATATATGATTGTTGATTAAAAAAATGAAGAATAGAAAAAAACTTTGCAAATACCAGTCACATTGAAATATATGATGGGGGAAGGGAATCAGCCTTTATTAAAAGCCTATTTATGTAACAGGCAGTATACTAAATGCTATACAGATGTTACCTCTGTTGATCCTCATGACAACCCTATGAGGTAGGTATTATAATGATCCTCATTTTACTATTGAAGAAACTAAGGAAGACAGTTTAATTGACTTGATATGACCCAGGGTCATACAACTAGGTGTCTGAGAATGGATTTGAACTCGTGTCATCCTGACTCCAGACACAGAAACAGTTGGGGCACCTGACTGCCTTTTGTTGTTGATGACTCAATGTCTTATGTAATAAAATTTCTTATAGTCTTAGGGCATACAATCAAACTAACTCTGTGAGTTCCTTTCCTTATCCAGGGGTACCTGTGAAGAATCATCCTTCTGTTAAGTTATACGTTTCTTCTTTTATTTGATTTTATTTGTAACAAGAAATTTATTATCCAGAGAACTCAGCAATATGTCCACTAATTTAAAGGCTGTTGCATTAAAGTACCAATAGCAAAACTCAAGTTAATTGATGGGCTAAAAATTGCATGAATCTTAAAACCTTTGAAAGCATCTGGTGGGGTGGTAGAAAGAGCTCTTGGGCCTTGAGTCACAAAAAAAATCTGACTTTGAATCCAGCCTCAGAATTACTATATAGGTGACACTGGGCAAATCATATAACATCTGTTTGTCTTAGTTTCTTCAAATGTGAAATGGAGATAATAATACCATGTAACTCACATAGCTGTAAGGATGAAATGAGATAATATTTATAAAGACACTGACGATATTGCCTGGCACTTGGTAGGTGCTGTATAAATGTTCCTTTCCCTTCCCTCCTCTGCCTTTTATTCTTTTCCAGCTAACATGCCTTCATCGCTGAGATAAGTGGAAAAGGACCACACGGGATTGAAAGTGTTTTTTTTTTCTTTGTTTAATGGGTTGTCAATTAAAAAAAAAAAGAAAGAAAAAAGTAAATTCTAGTGACCAGAGTATTGGCAATATGTCTTTCCATGATGAGCTAAGCTTGATACAGTTGTGAGAGTGGTGAGGAACTGATAAAAAAATTTCATCTTATTAAAACAGCTTTAAAGTGATGATCTCTGTGTTGCATTTAATATTATGTGAGTTTTTCCTAGGATATTTTGGAAATCTTTTTATTGACTACCTTTATAATTCCAAAAGTATATGTTGAGTCTGTTTTTAGGTATTAATTGTTTTGAATATGCTTTTCTCATTGAGTTTTGATGTCATGATTGCATAGTCTCTTGATATTGACAGTCCTCACTTTCTCTTTGATAGCTACATGTTTGATATGTTTTGACTTGAGAGCAAGGTGCTTTTAAATATCATTTTTGCCTGTTTAGTTTTTTTTTCAATATGACTCTTGCATTAAAGCTTAAAACTTTCTGTATATTTTCTTGGTGTAGTTTGAGAATTTTATGCTTATTTCATTCCAAATAGCATTGACATTTTGGGAGAAAGATTCTGTGACAGGAAGAATTTGCTTTAAAGTATCACACCCCCCAAACCCAGTCCTATAGAACCATATAACTTGATAATATCCATAAACATCAAGTGATCAACGAGGTATTTATTTTAGTATAACTCCCACTTGAACTTGGAAACTATACCCAGTTCTACTTAGGAGAATTGATAATGTTTGTATGAATAGGTTGAAAGATAAACTCTTTAATATCTCTCTCTCTCCCCCTCTTTCTCTGTCTTTGACATGCTCTATATCTCTCACTCTCTCTTGCTCTTTCTCTTTCTGAAAGATGCTACATTTTATAATGAATTTTTCTTAAAATTCTAGTGTTGGTGGAATGCTTTAAATAGTAAACAATTTTTCTCACATTCGTATTACATTTGGGGTTATCTTATATAACTGTCAAAAATAGATCATAAGTGCAGAATTGAGTTAAAAATCATTACATTAATAAAAGCAGTTGATAAATGTTATAATGTTTTAGGATGGCTTGTTGAATAACTAAAACAAGTTAAGTTTCTCTCTATATACCTAGAATTTGTTGATATATACTTTTTGCTCCTCAGCCAATATATTTTTCTTGTATTTATAGATTTTTGAATGATGCCAGTTATACCACTATTATTTATCTAGAATATAAAAGCATACAAATGACCTAATACTTGCAGGCTTAACAGTTTTTCTGATGTTTTGGTAGAAGACAAGTGAGGACTTCTAGTTAAGACAAGTGGAATCAGACTCACGTCTGAGAGAAGGTTATAAAGTTTTGTTTGTTTTGCTAGCAATGTATTTAGTACTGCAAAGCATTTAAGCAAATTATGATAAGAACAGTATTTATATTATATAATCCAGCAATGTGTTTGTACCTATAAGGAGTTAAGGAGATTGTCCTTGGGAAAAAGTTGATCCATAAAACTAGGGATGTAAAGTCCAGCCTTAGAGAGCAAGTTGGTGGAAATTTTAGAAGAATTATTATTGACCTACAGGGGAGTGTCTTTCTGGTATAGGATGTAAAAGCAGAGAGTGTTTTTACCAGAATTAGGAATTATGTCCTCTTTAACCTTATTGTGAATAAAGTGTTGTGGTTTTTTTTTATTATTACTACTAAATTTTATGGTCCATAAGTGTTTCAGTGAATTCCAGGGCCTGAACTTTCATCAATCTATTAGCCTGACTGTGGTTTGGCCTAGAATGATGTTGAATTATTTATTTTGTTCTTTGTGGTGCATTGGCTACTTATATTTCTTTAACCTCTTGACTTTGCTTTTAATTATTAATCTTATTAAAGGAATATAGAATTTCCAGTTTTTGTTTTGTTTTGTTATTTCCCATTCTGCATGTGTGTTTTGTTTCTGTACAGCACAGTATCAGACTATTAAGTAAATACTTAATTTGTTTTGTTGATTCAGTCATTTTAGTTGTGTTTGATTCTTCATGACCCAATTTGGGTTTTTTGGACAAAGCTGATGGGCCTCAAACTTATTGGTGAGTTGAGGGAATGTCCACCCCAAGCATGTGAAAACTTCCCCCCTGAATAAGTGGATGAAAATAATTTGTTCTACTAACCGCAAAGAAGGTAGAAGTAGGTGCTATGTAGTACTTTTTAAACTGTGGGTCATGACTCCGTATGGGACCACAGAAAGTTTAGCAATAGTAAAAGGTTTATGAACATGCTTTGACCAAAGAATTAACTAAAAATCAAACGTGTAACGAGTTCAAGATGTTTCTGGCAGTACTTGACATGTTATATTGTACAACTTCACTACAGCTTTGGTTCTGTACACAAAGCATGCCCACTTTGCAGTGCACATGCCCTCAAGTGCATGCACCACCAACAATGCTGCTAAAAAGTGAAAATGGGTAATCAGTGGAAAAAGTTCAAGAAGGCTTGATATAGAGTACTTAGAACTTGGTGAGATGTCTAAGATGTCAAGGTCATCAACTGTATTGAAGTCCATCAGCCATCATCTTGACTTTTATCTTGCAAATGAACTTGGATGACTGGAAGAGACTGTGAGTCTGACAGCTTTGTGCAACTCTGCCTCAGTTAAATCTAGTTCATGCCTGAGTAAAGACACCTCCCTCATGATGTGATTGGTCCTCTTCAAAAGCAAAGGATTAACAACAAGTTCTTAACATTTGTTTATTAACTGACTGGTCTTTAATTGGTTTATATGCTTTCCATTTTCTAGATACTGATATAATCTTATACTGACTTTATGATATAATCTTCAATATTTTTCTCAAGTTGATTTTTCCATAGTTGTGTTTAACAGTTCTCAGAGAACTCCCAAGATCTGCTAGACTTGACCTTCATTGCAAAAGTGATTTCAGATCTGTGCCAGTATGTCTAGGTCCTCCTTTATTTCTTCTTGTGACAACAGCTTCCCCTTATATGGTTTTCTGAAAGTCCTAAAAAAATCTCTTTTTAAATACATTTTCTGTCAGATATTATGTGAGAATGCTTTTGTTGTGATGTCTGAAGCAAACACAAATTATTCGTATTATTCTGTTTTGATATGATTGATCTAATAGTTTAATTCTTATAATCAAGTTAAAATAGCAATTTTCAAAATCCCATTGTCTCTCCAGAATCATTTGAGCCATTAGGATTCAGGATTGTTGTTTTTTGGGGGGGTTTGGGTCACATTTTCACCTTATGGTGAGAGTTTACAGTAAGTATAGATTTTCAATGACCTCAGAATCTTCACCTTATCCTTCATTGGATTTCAGTAAGTCTGATTTCAATTCATATTTTGCATAAGATGGATCTGCATTGCTTCAAGATATATTGTGTCTTGGAGTTAATATAAAGCAATGTGAACTTTTTTTTATTTAATTGGAAGATGTTTCCAATTTTCTTATGATATAATAGTAGGACTGTTGAAAGACTCCGTATCTTTAGTCCATTACACATGTACTCATGGTTTTCTAGCTTCAGAGGTCCGTGTCAGGTTCACTGAAATATTTTCAGCTGTTAGGATGATGGCCTTTCTGATTTGTTCTGGTCAATCTTGCCTTCTTTGGTATCAGAATTCAGTGCAATGCCACTCGCTCCAATGTCCTACATATTAACCTGGATGTCACAGTGGTTTCAAGTTGTAATGACTACAACCCTTCATCATTTGAACTATTTCTTTGATGTCTCTTCATCTTTGCTTCCTGGCTTCGTTGGCCTCCTTCAGGTCTCCACTAAAGGCCCAACTTTTTCAAGAAACCTTTTCTGATTTCCCCTGATTAGATTGTGAGCAGGAACTATTTTTTTTTTTTTTAGATTTCCTTTCTTTTTATCTCTAGAACTTAGAATATGCTTTAAATGAATATTTAAATTATTTTTACCTTAATTGGTTCAAGCAACTTTTTTTATTAGCAATATAGTTGTGATAAATGTTTTAAGAGCCATCTTTTCAAATTCCACTTGCAATTCCTGCTATGACACTCTGATGTGTGTGGAAATGGGTAATAACTTTTGTATTCGTTAAAGACTTTTTTCCCTCTGGTACCCTAAAAAAATGTCATAAATTTATAGTTTCTTTATTTTAGAAAAGATCCTAGGAATCAAGCAGTCAAACTCTTTATCATATTAGGAATCCTTTTACAGCATTTTCAACAAATGATTACGGAACCTTCTTTGAAGAAAATTGAAACTAATTGAGAATTCACTACCACTTGAGATTTCTCTTTCCACTTTTGGAACAATACTCGTCAGAAAGTTTTTTTTTTCCTCACATAAAGTCATTGTCTTCTCCTTTGCATCTCCTAAACCTTACCCTTTATTCAGCTTTTTGCAGCAAGGAAAGCAAATCTGATTCCTCTTCAAAACAGTAACTTTTAAAACCTTTGAGAGAACTATAATCTTCTCCAAATATTTTCTTTGACAGTCTAAACACTCCCATTTTTAATTGGCCTTTTGATGCTGTGAGTTCTGATACACTCTGTTTTATTTTACCCCCTTGGAGAGAGTGGTCCATTTTGATAGTGACCTTTCTTAAATGCTACCCCGGTAGCAAAGCACAATATTTGCATATAGACAGAACTTTTATCTTTCTTGAGTCCAGCCTGAGACTTAGCATCATATATCCCTGGGTTTGAACCCTGCTTCAGACATTTACTGTGTGATCCTGGACAAGTTCTTTAAGATCATCAAATTTCACTTTCTTCCTCTTTCAAATGAGGACAATAATGTCATCTGCCTCACAAGAGTTTTCTGAGAGTCAAATAAAATAATTTATCTAATTCATTTTGCAAACATAAACCAAAATATGAATGAGAATTGCTATTATTGTTCTATTCACTATATTAGTACAGCCTGATTATGTTAGGTTTTTGACTGCTACCTGAAACTGCTAACCAGTACTGAGTTTGCAGTTCACTAATAAAATGAAAGAACTCAATCTATCACATTCAACACAGATTTCATCATATCAGAATATATTGATATTTATCATGTTCTTAGATGCTAAACTTTAAAATGTAGATAGAATTTCTCTGAGAATCAACAGTGTTTATTTGCATATGAATTGTGGCACAAAAGATGTAATAAATAATAATTTGTTATTTCATCAAAATAGGTAAGTAGAAAGGGAGGGGGAGGAGTCATAATAAGAAGCTATCAGTTGACTTGGCCTTGTGATCTATGTGTAGTTTTCACTTATGTGTTTTGTGGCAGGACAGAATTAGATATGGTAATGAATCTTAAGTTATTCAGTGAAATTCTCTATATGTGTCAGACTTGTCTCTTTCAGTTTTATACGGGTTGTCATTTATCTCTCCCAGAGTAGGAAGAAATAAATTAGAAAAAGACAACTAAATAAAAATGCTTTCCTTTTGTTAGAATAGTTTTGAGGTTCAGATGAAATAAGACAGTAACAGTTTTAAAGATAGAATAATCAAGTTCTTCTAAAATATATCCAATTCAACACTTCAGTGAATTGTGTTGAATGTGTAAAGCATCATACTTTTCACTGGGGGTACAAAGACAAAACTCAAAAGACTTTCTGTTCTCAGTGAGTTTACAATCTAGTGATGGAATGAAACAAATAAATATGAAGAGAGGGAATGTTAATGACTAGACGAAGGATGAATCAGTGAAGGCCTTGTCAATGATTCTGCAACTGAACTTTTGTTTTAGTTAGAAGCATTACAAGGTGTTTCAAAAATTTTAATGTAGTTTTAATCTATTTGAGCTTAAAACTACACCATGAAGTTTGGAATAAACTATACACAGGAACAACTGAGAATGTTATCCAAGTATGAGCAGTAATGGTGTGGTGAGGGAATTTTGTACAAAGAGTATAGAGGCAATTGATAGATAGGCATATTAGTAGAGTAACTAGTTGGTCAGGGGTTTTTTTGTTTGTTTTTGGAATGGAAGTGGATTATTATGAAATAAGATTGGAAACCGAGTGTGAAGCAGATTGTTAGAGGAGGTTTCAAGCTGATTGAATATGTTAGGGATTCTATTCAAGGGAGTGCGGAGCCAATAAATATGTCTGAGCATGGAGTGACAAAGTCAGATCTGTGTTTTAGAAATATTAATTTGACGACTGTGTAGAAAATGATTTAAGGGGCGGCCAGGTGGCTCAGCAAGTAAGAGCGCCGGCCCCAGTGTCGGGATGACCTGGATCAAATCCGGGCTCAGATACTCAGTACCACACCCAGAAATAACTGGCCGTGTAACCTTGAGCAAGTCACTTAACCCCTATTGCTTTAGAAAAAAAATAAAAGAAAATGATTTAAAATCAAGTCTAGACTTGAGGTCCCCAATTAGGAACCTATTACAAAGTCCTCCCCTGTCTTCTGTTTTTTTGTTGTATGAATCTGTATATTCCATTTGAATGTAAGTTCCTTGAGAATAGGGACATGTTTTGCCTATCTTTGTATTGCCAGTAGTTAGAACAGTGCCTGTTACCTACTAAGGGCTTAATAAATATTTGTTGATTAATTGTGTAGAGAAAAAGAAAAAAAATACATATATATATTGTGGAGTTAAGATTACAAGTATGACTCATGGTGGGTTAGGAATTGTATTTGTGGATTTCGTTGGCATAGGGAACTACCCCATTTGATAATTTCCTCTACCAATGCAGGTTAGCATATGAACTGAAATTCATTTTCTTATGTCAGAGGTATCAAACAGGTTGTAGACATATGAAGCCTACAACACTACTATATGCACCCTGAACCAATGTGATTTGGAAATATTTTTAAATTAATGGAAATACAATAAGATATAGCTAATATTAAAATGTAATTTTCCAAGTTATTGTGGGGTCCAAAGGTATCCTTATGTATCATTAAGTTGTCCCTATTTTTATTTGAATTTTTGATGCCATTGATTTAGAGCAGTGAGAGTTTTAAGTGATTTGACAGGGGTTAAATAGCCAGAATGTGTCAGAATCAGGATTTGAACCCAGATCTCTCTGGCTTCAAGGCCAGCTCTCTACTATAATGTGCTGGTTCTTACAATTGATAAGTGCTAATTAGTACAAATTAGGATTTAGATATATTATTCCATTTAGCTGGTAATCTGAAAAAAAGAGTTATGAAATGTAACTGTGAAAACCTCCATTAAATACCCATTATTTTTATTTTATTAACACATAATAAGACTCAAATTGTAATAATGAAATTATAACTCCTCAGTCTAGTATCAGTAACAATTCCACATGCTTTACTTGGGTGAAATCTCTTTTTTCCCTTTGATATATATATTGTGTTACAGATTCCTCTGACATTTATTTCTAAGTTTCCGAAGGATCATCAGTAATAACCCAGTTTTCCTTTGTCAGAGACTATTTAAGATATATTTTTTAAGTGAACAGGAAATCATTCAGTATTTTTTAGATATTTGAGAATTTGCATTTTCATTTCACAATGAAGTATGGGGCAGGATGTGTTCTCATTTAGTGCTCCAGTGGCATGGAATATAATGTTAGGCAATATTTAAGGAGCACCTGCAATATCAGGTTTTGAAAGGAGACAGCCAGCTGCTTGGAAACTTCAATGTAACCTCAAGTACCTGAAATTTTCATGTTTCTCTTGTGCTCTGATTTCTTAATGGCAAAATCTGTGTATTACAAGCTATTTATAATAATAAAAGAAAGAGACTGTTGACTACTCCATCATGGATATGGCTAGCCCTATGCTTCAAATATATGTATTCTTTAGTTCTTATCTCAAGTCCCCAATAACTCATTGCATTGTGAAAATGAGGCTAGATTATCAAAGACTTAGTTAAAAAAACAAACTAGATTTATTGAATAGATGTAAGTAGACTAAGTAGATCTACTAAAATTAAGCAGAAGACTTTGGCAGATCTTACCCAGTTGGAAAATGTCATGATGTAAGACTCTATGTAATAATGTAACACTGTATATCCTAAGTAGAGAGAGACTTAACCAGAAGTTAGATGACCAAATATCCCATCTTTATTGTTGTTGTTATTTGTTTGTTTTAATGGTCTACTAAGTTGGAAAACAACTATACTTGGAGGCTCCAAATTAAGAAATCATATCTTCTTTAAATTATTAGCAACATAAAAATTTAAGGTTAACAAAACATTTCACAGTAATGATTTCATTTGATCCTTTCTACAAATTGACAAGGAATCAGATTTTAAGTGATTTCTCAAAGTCACATAGCTGGTAAGTGATAAAGGTTAAAATCTGAACCCAGGCTTTTCTTAATTCATATCCAGAATTATTTTGTGCTACAACAAAATGCAAATATGAATATTCTCATTAAAATCTGTATTTTAGAACATAATTATGAGGAAATGAGACAATACTAAAATATCATGTTATGTTTTAAGAATTATAAAATATTTTACATTGTCTCTTTCATTTGATCCTCACAAAAATCTGGTAAGGCAGGTGGTACAGGTGTTGTATATGTCCATGCTACAGATAACAAAAGCAGTTGTGTCTCAAAGATGTTAATTAGGCTTCTCATCTGAATCATGCTATTAGCTAATAGCAGAGATAAAATTGCATCACAAATCTCCTTAGTGCGTTGCATTTGTTGTTGTTTTTGTTGTGTTGTGTATATTTTTCACTTACTATATACCTTCTTATCTACAAAATTTGTCCCTAGATATTGATAGAAGAGGTAGTCCATCGGGCTATTTGAGAAAAATTTCTTTTGTGAATATTAGTTGAATCCTGAGGTGTCTTACAACTGTGCAGAACTTTGGTTTGGTGAAATTTTGATGTTATAGTAGTCACTAGGTCAACAATGTCTTCAGAGCCTTGAAATTCATCCTCAGCACTCGAGGTAATTATAGATAGATCGATAGATCAATAGATAGATAAACAGTCACTATTTGTTATGATTAGAATAGGGAAATATCAGGTAACATACAGTGCTATTGCAGATAAATAAGAATTATATCTAGTTACTTTTGGTATATAAAAGGACCAAAGCCATCATAAAAAATAAAAATTAGCACTGTTGACATTATACACAATGTAATTAAGAACTGTGATCCTTATAGCACATTGAATTTCCTTTTATAAGTTTCAAAGATCTAACTTAACATTTCACATGAACTTAGCCCCTTGTTCATCACAATATTACATGCCACACTGACAAATTTGTCTTCCAAATGTTGTCATAAAAACTCATCTTAAAACTCATGAGCATGTGTATTTGAAAAAAAAAAATGTGATGTTACATTTGAAATATGTCCTTTACGGGTTTTATATCTCTTCCAGGGGTATGTATGTACATGTCGGTCTAAGTACCTATATATGCTTATGGTTCAATATTTCTATTGCTTGAATTTTCCTAAATGATTTATAATCTTGATAATAAAACATTCTTAACATAACGATTCCTTAGGAGCAATTTTGAAATTCAAGAGATAATACATTATGCATAATAAAAGAAACTCAGGATAATCTTAACAACTTCATACTTTATTTTGTAGTTTCAGATTGCAGAATAAAATAATAAACTCATTATGTTATAAAAGGGCAAATTAAAATAACATCAAATACTGTGTGACTTTGGAAAAGTCATTTAAGCTTATTAGAAAACAGTTTGTTTTCTTCCATGAAGTGACAGTGATGAATTAGATTTCCAAATCTTCTACTTCTCACTGAATTTGTATGATTTCGTATGTTCTAAATCTCCTGGGGAACAAAGATGATAGGTTAAAGTGGACTAGGTATAACACTGGACTTGAGTCATAAAACTGTTAGAAATATCATACTTCAGCCTTGCACTTCTCTGAGCATTCTTTTGACCTCTCTTACCCTCAGTTTCCTCATCTGTAAAATAATAACTCACTACCTTCCCTTTGCAATAATATATTAAGTATCAAGTGAGACACACACTTGAAACCATAGGGATGATTTCTTTCTCTCTCTGTTACTTTCTTGCACTCTGACTTGCTCTCACTCTTTTCTGTTTTTAACTGTTATTATTTCTATTATTTATTATTTTATTATTTGTCATTAATTAACATTATTTTGACTGTTAAGGAAAGCACTGAGCAACATTGTTCAGTATGTATGTGTATATATGTCTGAAGATATGTAGAAAAATGCAAACATGAAGAGATTCATATATACAGATGCAATGAGTTAGTCTTCCCATTGCCTTTCATAATATACATATATATGTATATAGGGTGTATATACACAGTACAATGTATAAATATAATACATTGAGAGAGAGAGGGAAATATTTTCTCAGTTCACTTGATAAATCATTTTTTCATGGGTTGACAACTGCTAAGAAGATGATTGATAATCATTACTGTCTTACAAATGCACAAATAGTGTGTCTATTATATGTATGTATATTATATACAGATATGCATAAATGCATACATAATTGCATTGACGCATATATATCTTCATAAAAGCTCTCTGGTGCAGGTTGTATTCTTCTGATTTTACAGAGTGATTAAATGATTTGCCAAAAGTCAAGTAGTTATTATATGTTTAAAGTTTTAGTTGAACCCTGAAATTTCCTGACCCAGTTACTTCAAAATTTCTTTGGTGCATTATCAACATTCTCATTTTGGGACTTGGAGTAATTATAAAATGTCCTTCAAATGAGAACTACTGCTCTACATTTCAACACACCTCATCAGCATCTTTTAGAGAAATAGGTATATTCCCTTCATATTTTGACAGTTAAGAAAAACACTAAGCAGCATTTTCATCTTATAAAAGCTGCCCTCTCTAGTTGACTTGTAGAAACATCCCTTTAGTTTCCGAAGAGTGAACTTGAAATCTTTTTTTTTCTTCCTTTTTGTTCCATCTTTTGCTAGCAGCTACAAGGCCTTAGTAATTGAAATGAAGCTGTAAAGTTCCATAATTCTACTCTTACTTGCTTCAAGGCATCTCCCTGCCCTTGATCCCTTTCCAGTTGTTTTCAAATTGATTGTGATGGAACATTTCTTCTGAATTCAAATATGTTGGCAATTAAAAAAAAATCAAAATGGAATTTCCAAAGATCTGAGAAGCAAAGAAAAAAAATCTGAAACCAATGCTAAAGAAATTAATGAAGCCTCACTCTATTCAACTATAAACATTATTATTATGCTTTTAATTCAGAAAATAAAAGTAAGTATGTGTATCTTAGCTTTTTTTTTTCTTATTTAATGAACCTTGTGCTTCAGGCTTAAATATTACATAGTAGAGTAATAACTGTGATTCACATTTAAAGACATTGCAAAAAAAATGACAGAAACTTACATACAGTTTTTTTAAAGTCACTATTATTTGCAAAAACATCTGTAAGAAAGGGCAACTGTCTCCAGACACTTTGGGGTACATGAATTTGTGGGGGTTAGAAGAGTTACCCCTATAATCTTACTAGTCCCTACAGCCCTGTCTTCACAGAATGCTTTATTCAACATGTTCCTAAAAATCTTGTGCTTTAAACCTCGCTTCCCAGAGTTAGTACTCCTTAGAGAGAATATTTTTGTTAAAATATTCAACTGTTGTTTTTTTTAAGCAATTGGGGTTAAATAACTTGCTCAAGGTTACACAGCCAATTATTTCTGGGTGTGGTACTAAGTATTTGAGCCCGGATGTGATCCCAGGTCATCCCGACTCTGGGGACGGTGCTCTTACTCACTGCTCCACCTGGCCACCCCTTCAACTGTTTTTCTTGATTCCTAGTTCTCAGTTTGGATGCAAGCATCTATGAGCTCCAGGGTGTGATCACTCGCAACTAATCTAAGCATCAAGATTTCAAATCATTAGAATGAAGAAAACAAAACCTATAGTCCTCAAGGAAAATAAAGAGCTCCAGTACTTCTTTCTTAGTTCCCCTAACCATAACATTGATTCAAAGGGATTACTGCTTGCATGGAACTGTATTCTTTGACCCAGGTTCAGAGCCTATGGCATCATAAGTGTAATAAGCATGTTGGACTGGGAGAATTTGCTACCTCTTGTAACATTAGAAGTCAATAGAGGATTTGATTGTAGACCCTAAAAATTTAAAATAAAGAATTCCCTCTTCATAGAATTCATTCTGAAGAACTCAAAAGGTTTTCTTTAAATTTTCTCATCTGAGTATGTCATTCCCATTTGTCATTCCTTTTTCCCATCATCCTTGTGGTAGAGGAGGAGGAAGGGAGGTAGCTATTAGACAGTATTTACAAGCGCAACATTAAATTCAAGAGTGGAGTAATATGATCACTTTTTTTGACCAAAGAGGCACTTCTGAAATGTGTTATATAACTGACACCATCATTGATCATGGCTTCCAGGTAGCTCAATAATTTTTAAATTATTTCTGCTGGATGTATTTTCCAGGTTAGTAATTTTTTCCAATGAGATATTTCACATTGCCTTCTAGTTTTTCATTTGTTTGGATCTGTTTAATAGTATCTTGATTTCTTATCAAGTCATTAGCTTCCATTTACTCCAATCTAGTTCTGAAGAAATTATTCTCTTCAGTGAGCTTTTGTAATTCTCTTTCTGTCTGGCAAATTTGGCTTTTTGAGCTATTCTTCTCCTTGTGGGCTTTTGGGGCCTCTTTTGACATTTGAGTTAATCTAATTTTTAAGGTGTTATTTTCTTCTGTCAGATTGTTGACTCACTTTCATGGTTTTCTTACATCACTCTCATTTCTCTTCCCGATATTTCCTCCACTTCTCTTACTTGATTTTCAAAATCCTTCTTGAATTCCTCCGTGGCCTGTAACCAATTCATATTTTTCTTGGAAGTTTTTGTTGCGGGAGTTCTGACTTTGTTGTCTTTCTCCCATTCCATGCTTTGATCATTTTTGTCCCCCCCAAAAGAATCTAAATTTGAATTCCTATGATTGTTTTGCTTCCTTTGCTTGCTCATGTTGCCACTCAATTACTTGACTTTTAAGCTTTTTGCCACAATAGAACTGTGTTTCCAAAGAGAAGAGCTTTGTCCCAGATCACTGGGGTTTTTTGCAGCTGCTGAAGTATTATGAGGTTGCCATTTCTGCAGCCCCCACAAACTCTGGCTCACTGATAACACATTTCAGGACCACCACCCAAGACTGCAGTCCACATCCAGTCAGGTTAAAGCTAGAGTGAATACCCTCTGAATGTTCACTTGGCTCCCCTATGTTCTACAGGCCAGGAGCTTTCAAGCAGCCATGTTGATTTGGCTGCAGGCCTTCCACACCTCTTCCACTTCTATCTCCGTGGTCATGGACCAGACCCACTCCTTTGTCCCACCTCATTTCAAGAGAGTTTTATACTGACCTCTCACATTTTCTTTGGCATTTATGGGTTGATAATTCCAGAAACGACCACTGCTGCTAGTGATCCACTCTCCTAAAGTTCACTGCAGCCACTGGTCAAGGCTGCCCTGAGGCTAAAACCACGGGTCACAAAGGGCTGGGCTCGGCCACCAGCGCGCTGCAATGAACCCTTCCTGTCTGCCTGCTGAGCTGCTGTCAGTGTGACATTTTTTCGTTCTGTCACTTTGTGCGTTTTATAGCTCTAAAATTTTTTAGAGTCATATTTCATAGGTATTTGAGGTAGTTATGGGACTATCTCATGGCATTTTCCTGCTTCTACATTGCCATCTTGGCTCCATTCCCCTGCATTTCTCCCTTCAGCACTCCTATCCTAGATGTCAGAAAAGGGTATGGCTCCTGCAGGCTGGTCCAGGACCCGAGAGAAATCAATAAAATTGTTTTGCCTTCACATCCAGTAGTCCCTGACCCCTACACAATTTTAGGCAGAATTCAGGAGGAAAGTAAATGATTTAGTGTCATAGATTTGAAAGATGCTTTCTGGACTTGTCCGTTAGACCCTAACAGCAGGGACTCGTTTGCCTTTGAGTGGGAGGACCCCAACACTGGGAGGAAGCAACAATTTTGGCGGTGTGTTCTTCTCCAGAGGTATATAGAGTCACCCAACCTCTTTGGGCAGGTGCATCAAGGAATATTGGAAATGTTCAACACCCCTGTGGGGACTCAGGTCCTGCAGTATGTTGATAACCTATTGGTAACAGGAAAAAGGAGAGAGGAAGTCAGTGAGGCCTCCATTAAGTTCCTAAATTACTTAGGGCAAGAAAGGCTCCAGGTGTTCTGGAGAAAGTTACAATTTGTGGAGTAAGATGTCTGGTATTTAGGCCATCTGATAAGTGATGGCCAGAAAAGATTGGATCCCAAGTGCTTGTCAGGGATCCTCCAAACCCCACTCCCCCAAACAAAAAGGGAACTCAGGACATTCCTGTTCTTGGTAGGGTACTGCAGGAACTGGATTGATTCCTATGCCATCCTCACCAAATCCCTCTACCAACATTTGCTAGAAACTGAACCCAATCTGATCCAGTGGAATGCTGAAGGGCAGGAGGGGTTTGCTTATCTAAAGAGAATACTTACCTCTTTCCCTGTCCTGGCCCTTCCCTCCATTAAGAAACCCTTTCACCTATTTGGAAATATAAACAAAGGAGTAGCATTCGGAGTCCTAGCACAAATAAGAGAAGGGCAGAGGAGACCCGTGGCCTTCCTCTGCAAAGTATTGGACATAGTAGCCTGTGCGTGGCCAACCTGTATCCAAGGGGTGGCTGCCACTGCAGTCCTCGTGGAAGAAAGTAGGAAATTGACCTTTGGAAGAAATTTAATAGTCAGTGTCCCTCACCAGGTGAGAGCCTTTCTGAATCAAATGTCAGGGAGTTGTCTTATGGATTCTAGCATGCTGAAGTACAAAGCAATTTTGTTAGAGAAGGATGATTTAATTCTGGCCCAAGACCACAATCTCAATCCAGCCTCCTTCCTAGTATCAGGGAGTGAGAACACTTTAGAATTAGAGCATTATTGTGTGGACCTGATTGAGCTCCAAACTAAGGTCAGAGAAGACATCTAGGAGTCTCCCCTAGTAGTAGGAGCAAACTTGTTCATTGATGGTTCCTCCTGAGTAATAGAGGATGAAAAAAAAAATAGAGTTAAAGGTAATGCAATGGGGATGGGCATTGAGGATCCTTAACTCAGGCTGGGACGCTACCTATAGCCCAGACTTATGAGCTCTATGCACTCAATCAGGCCTTAAAACTTTGGAAGGGAAGGAAGCAAACATTTACACTGATTCCAAATATGCCTGGGGGTGGTACATGTGTTTGGGAAAATCTGGGAAGAAAGAGGAATGATTAATATTAAGGGAAGGGAACTGGCCCACACCACCCTAATAACTCAGGTACTAGAGAGCTTGATGTTGCCCGAAGCCATAGCCATCATTCACATTAATGGGCACCAGTCAGGACAGTCCTTTGAAGCAAGAGGTAATCACCTTGCCGATGAGAAGGCAAAGAGGGCGGGAGAAGGAGAACCTGAGCAACCAGACTCCATGTTGCTCCTGATCTCCTCCTTCCCTCCAAGTATTGTTTCCCCTTCTTTTACCAAGGAAGAGAAAAAAGGGGCCCAGGTAAAGGATGAGCACTGGCTCCTCCCTGATGGTCAGGAAGTATTGACCAGAGAGAGTATAAGGTAAATTTTGTAACATCTTCATCAGGGGAGTCATTGTGATGTCTAAAACTTGTGTGATGGAGTCTTTTTTTTGTAGTTTTTTTTTAAATTTTTTTTAGTTTTCATCATTCATTTCCACAAGATTTTGAGTTACAAATTTTCTCTCCACTTATCCCCTACCCACCACCCCAAGACATTGGTAATACTGAATATCCCCTTCCCCCATTCCCCTCTGACTTTCCAGTAGGGCATGGTAGATCTCTCTGTCCCAGTGTGTATATATCTTATTTCCCAGTTACATGTAAAATAATAATATATTTTTTAAACATTTGATTTTAAACCTTTGAATTCCAGATTCTTTCCCTACCTCCTTCCTCACCCACCCTTCCTGGGACTATAATGCAATATAGGTTGTACATGTGTAGCTATGTATCCACATTTACATAGTGAATATATTGTGACAGACTGACTATATTTCCCTCCACCCCATCCCACCCCCCACTTGTTCTGTTCTCTACTTTGATCCTGTCCCTTTTCAAAAGTGGGTGCTTCCAACTTCCCTCCCCGCCAGCCTGCCCTCCCTTCCATCATCTCCCCTCTCATCCCCTTCCCCCCTACTCTCCTGTAGGCTGAGATACCCTATTTAGTGTGTATGTCATTCCCTCCCTAAGCCAAATTCATTGAGAATAAAGTTGACTCATTCCCTTTTGCCTTCATGTTCTTCCCCTCCATTGTAACAGTTTCCCCTTGCCTCTGCTATATGAGACAATTTACCCCATTCTATCTGTCCCCATCTCTTCTCATTATATTCCTCTTTCACCTCTTAATTTCACATTTTAAATATCATCCCTTCCTAGCCAACTGGTCCTATATCCTCGGTCTGTGTATACCTGTACACACACACACACACACACACACACACACACTCACAATATATATATATATATGTACATATATATACACACACACACACACACACATTTCTAATCCCTTCAACTATTCTCAAACTGAGAAAAGTTTCATCAGTTACAATTATTGTTTTTCCATGTATGAATGTAAGTAGTTCAACTTTCACAAGTTTCTTATGATTTCTTTTCCCTATTTACCTTCTCTTGCTTCTTGTATCTGAATGTCAAATTTTCTATTCAACTCTAGTTTTTTCATCAAGATTGCTTGAACGTTCTCTATTTCATTGAATAACCATATTTTCCCCTGAAACATGACACTCAGTTTTTCTGGGTAGATGATTCTTGGTTTTAATCCCAGCTCTTTTGACCTCTAGAATATCGTATTCCAAGCTCTTCCATTCCCCAGTGTAGAAGCTTCCAGATCTTATGTTATCCTGATTGTGTTTCCACAGTATTCAAATTATTTCTTCCTGGCTGCTTGTAATATTTTCTCCTTGGAGTTTTCTCAGCTGCTGGAGCTAGTAGCTAGTAGTTGGGTGTCTTCTCTGAAGCCTCCACATGCTTTGGTAAACTAGTCATGCATCCCAGGACCTCCACCAAGGACAGGGTTCCAGATCCAAGCAGGTTAAAGTAAGAGTGATTACCCCTCAGATTGGTCCCTTGGTCCCCCATAATCTGCAGACCAGTATCTCTGAAGCAGCCACATGATGGCGACTGCATAGCCAACAGGCTTCAACTATATCTATCCCCCAGGGGCAAAGGCCGACCACACTCCCAAATTCCCAATCCCCGAAGTCCACACGTCATTGACCTCTCAATTTGTGCTTAGCATTTATGGGTTGATAATTCTGGAAACCGCCAAAGCTGCAGGTGATCTGAAGTCCTTCTATCTGGCGGCTGGTTGTGGCCACCCTGAGGCTTAAACCTCTAGCTTACTTGGGGCTGGGCTCGATTCAGCTCTCAGAGCACTAAGCTGACCACTTCCTGCTGGCCTGCTGAGCTGTCCTCAATGGAAGGTTAGCTTTTCTGTGTCATTTTGTGGGTTCTGTAGCTCCAAAGTTTGTTCAGAATCACCTTTTACATGAATTGGAGGAAGTGGAAGCAGGATCCCCATGGAAGTCCTATTTCTACTCTTCCATCTTGACTCTGCCCCTTGTATGATACAGTCTTGACTTAGTATGTCTCCTAGGCCTGAACATTCTAATACAACAGTTGGTCGACGGCTGCCTTGTGTGTTGAAGGACAAACAATCTGCCCAGCACAAGACTCCAGCTGGACATCGGTCTCCAGGCATCAGACCTTTTCAAAGTATACAGGTGGACTATACTGAATTATCTCCTGTAGATACCTCAAATACTTGCTAGTCTTAGTGGATCACCTGACCTCTTGGGTTGAGTCCTTTCCTACAATTTGAGCTACAGCTCAGGTGTTTAGCAAAGTGTTGGCTGGAACAAATTATCAAGGTATGGAATGGTGGAACAAAGAGACTCATAACAGGGGACCCACTTCACTGCCAGGGTTCTACAATCTGTCATCCAAGCCTTGAACAGTACCTGGGAGTTTCATACTCCCTGGCATCCTCCCTTATTGGGTAAGGTGGAAAGGATGAGCCAGGAAATTAAGAGACAATTTACTAAACTAGTCCTGGAAACTCAGCTGCCATGGACAAAGTATTTTTCCCTAGTCCTTATCAGAATCAGGACAAAACCCTGACAAGACATAGGATTATCCCCTTATGAACTTTTGTATGGGCACCCTTATTCAGGGAAGGATGGTGGTGTGTGGGATCCGATGTGTGATCAAACAGATAAGTTCCTCAGGATCCATGTATTCTCTCTGGTAAAACACCTTCATGCTTTACTGACCATGGGATCAGTCACCCAGACACCATACCTGGGATTTGTCGTCCACAAATTCCAGCCTAGAGATTTTGTCCTAATCCGAGCCTGGAAGGAGGAGAAACTCACCCCTTCCTGGGAAAGGCCCTTCCAGATCTTGCTGACTTCTGATTCTGCTGTCCAGACCCAGTAGTGAGCGTGGACCCATCACACACAAGCAAAAGGGCCAGTCAAGCCCCCTGCCAAACAGACAATTGAGCCTGTCACTTCTGAGGAGCTTAAGCTGCGTATCTGACATAAACCTCTCACAGAGGGGTTACGTGTGCCCTGAACTGCTTCCCTTCCATATGAGAGCCCTGATTGCTGCTAGTGTAATTGTTCCTTTACTGCTTGTAACTATTTTTGGCATTTGGCATTTTTACTTGTGTCTCTACTCCCCTACATCACAGTTTTGCTTGTAAACACAGTGTAATACCATGGGGTTTTCCCTAACCCTTTTACTTTTTTGTTTTACCATTCCTATACAACTTGTCCTGAAACTCCAGTTAGTACAGAGGAATAAGTTTGAGCAACTGATGGAAACTATAGCTCAGAATTTTAAGTTGACTAATTGTTGGATCTGCGATGGACCTCAGAGGCTGTCCCAGTAGCCATGGGTCCCTGTTCCTCTAAAACCAGAATGGCTCCTTAGCACTAAATCTGAAGTTAACAACGAAACTTGTCTCTGGGGGGACTGGGAAGAACACTCCTGGCAACTTACTGAGGAAAAAAAGGGGTATTTTGCCTAAACCAAACAGAAGGAAGGACTAAATAGGAGAGAGTAGCTGCAGATGAACCTTGACTAGAATCATGGGAGTAGAGTCCTGTGATTGCACTAGAATTGAGCAGGAATGGGCTAGTAAGGGAACCAAGGATGTAAAGACTCTTTTGATGGATCCTGAAAAGGATCTTTGGAAAAGGACTTTGGGAGAAAGCAAACCAGTGTGCAGGGGCAAGAGGAATCCTCGAGGTTCCATATATAACTGGGGATGGACCAATGAGACTAATAAGGAAGGGGGCTTTTTAATCATATTATTGAAGTAAGACAAATCGAACAAGAGACCCCCTCACATTATGATGTCAGTGGAAAGAGGAGGTAGCTTTGTGGAGATGTCAGTATAAGGTGGGGTGTAAAGGTGGCCGTCTGGGACCCCATGATGGGTTTTATTATCCAACAATAGGGAACTATTCTGGAATATATGTAAACAAACAACCACCTTTAAGAGGACATTATTAGATTTGTGGTCTCATTGGCTACACTCACCTCCTTGTTGAGCGGGCTGGGATCTGTTTTATTGGGTTACTACTTCCTAAATTTTTCTTCCTTTCCATCACTGAGGAAAGTCATCTAGGTGTGAGACTATGCAACCACCTCAGTCAGGATTGATCAAGAAGGTCTGTAGACACCTCTGTTACTAACACAAGTTATGGATATGGGTGGGGTGATAGGTGGACCCCAGAAAGAATTATCCAGACCTGTGGACCAGCCACTTTGGCCCAAGATGGGAGTTGGGAACACAGGACCCCAATTTATATCTTTAGCAGATTAATTAGGCTCCAGGCAGTAGTAGAAATTATTACAAACCAAACTGCAAAAGCCTCGGACCTGTTAGTAGACCAGACTACTCAAACTCTAGAAGTGGTCTTTCAACACAGATTGGCTTTAGACTACTTGTTAGCTGAGGAAGGTGGAGTGTACAGGAAATTGAATCTATCAACATGTGTGAAGATGGACAAAAATGGTGAAGTGGTAAAAGGAATTACCCAAGACATACGGAAGATTGCTCATGTGCCTGTACAGACCTGGTCAACTCCTATTAATATGTCCTGGTGGTCCTGGTTTACAGGCAGCTGGTGGAAACAAGCTCTGTGGTTCTTACTCATAACTTTTATCCGCATAGTACTCCTCCCCGCCTGTCTGCCCTGCATGGTTCAACCAATAACCAAGGTAATACAGGACTCACTTTCCAGAATGATAAAACTAGAAGGAAGTGCCAGAGGATTTGTTAGGTTAATGATCCTTAAGAGCCAAGGTTGGGATCCCAAAGGGGAAAATAACTCCAAGAAGTATGAAGGGTTGGAAAAGGAAGCAGTTGAGGCAGCCTGTAACACATGGTGTGAGAAGTCTTCAATCTGACAAAATAAAGGGGAGGGATTGAATGGGAGTAAAATGTGAAGACTCCTCTGAATTTAACAAAAGGCTGCTCAGAAGCCCAGGCCTAAGTTTCCATTTACTAGAAGCCACCTGACTTATTGGAACATGAAACTTTAGACCATTGTAAACCCCCACTTTCCTATCATATGTTGAGATTTTGTCAGATAAGCATATACTTTTTTTGGTGCTTCCTCTTTCCTTGTATCTGGGATAGAATTGTGTGTTAGATTGTGAGCCTGAGCTCCTGACCAGTGGGAGTAAAGGTTAGTAATGGGGGGTGGGGGCAATTCTTTGTGTTAGGGTGTATAATCAAGCTTTGCTTTCTGTCACTCACTTCTCCCTGCAGGCAGTTCTGGCAGTGGTGACTCCCTTTCTACAGAGATCTTAATAAAAGTTTCCTTTTGCTCCTACCCTGAGAAGTCTCTGAACATTCATTAGGGTAAGGGTTGTTGTAGCACACAATTCTGTAGTGGTTATCATGAGTTCTCCATGCTTCAGTTGCCATCTCCATCTCATGATTAGGAGGAATGCTTTTTGTAATGTAGACATCAAATAGTCATTCATACACTGCTTGAAGACTTCCAAGGAGTAGGCATCAACCACTTCTCTAGGAAGCCAGTTTTACTTGTGGATAGCTTAATTTATTAGGAAGTTGCTATGACATCTGGCCTAAATTAACTTTTTTAGAAACTTCCCCCATCAACCTGGGTCTTATCATCAGGGACCAAATAGAGTAAATTTAATCCCTCCTCTGCATATGTTGGAAGATAACTATTATGTTTTTCCTAATATTTCTGTTCTTTAGGCTATATATGACCAGTTTCTTTCAATCCAGTTTTGTAGGAGATGGACTGAAGTCAACCCTGGTTAACTTCCTCTTGATAATTTCCACCTTAAAAGATAGATATAGGTGTAAATTATTTACATCTACATATCTATATTTGTATATCTGTGTATATGTTTGTACATATATATGTGTATATATACATGCATGCATATATACATATACACACATATATCTATACAGGTATATATATATATATATACACACACACATATATATATATATATATATATATATATGTACACACACACAGAACTAAACACAACAGTCCTGTTGAGACCTAATGAAATCAGAGAACAATGAAATAATCACCTCCCTATCCCATGAATCCAGTATACCTTTCTTATTGTAGTACAAAATCTAATTAGGGGTTTTGTTTTCTCAAATTGTTTTCCAGTTCACTAAATTCCTTGGATATCTTTTTCACAATAATTATTTTCTAATCATGCCTTCCCCATCTTATTCATGTGAGGTTGATTTTTTTTTTTACCTGAATATGACTTCACTTTTGTACTTATTAAATTTCATCATACTAGATTTAGCCCAGTTCTCTATCCTCTCAAGATCCTTTGGGGGTATAATTATTATCTGCTAGGTTAGCTCTCCCTATTTTATGCTAACTAAAAATTTGATGAGCATGCCATCTCTTCAAGTCATTGATAAAAAATATATGCAAAGTGATATAGATAGATAGATAGATAGATAGATAGATAGATAGATAGATAGATA
>NW_027185798.1:52105917-52147030 GCF_028583685.1 Petaurus breviceps papuanus | reverse complement strand
ATAGATAGATAGATAGATAGATAGATAGATAGATAGATAGATAGATAGATAGATAGAATAAACAGGAAATAATAACTGGCTCTGACCCCTCCCTTTAAAAAAAATAAGTACATTTACCTTTCTCCAGTGTTACACTGCCTCCCATTTTCATCTTTCAGATATCATGGAAATTGCTCAGCACTTTCAGGACTTGAGAATGTGATTCATATACATCAGATTACTTGAATGAATCAAGAGAAGATAGACACTCTCCTGATATCTTGTTATTGTCTTAGATATCAATTCTTTGTTAATCATTTTTATCCTGTCATCTCTAATATAAAAGTATTATCTTTGGCAGAAAATAAAAAAACAAAAACAACCACAATCATCTCTGCACTCTCTTTCTTCTATAAATTTTCTTTGCTTAATCTTCTCCTAAGCAGTGGCCCTACCAATTCTTTGATCCTCCTTCTTTCTAACAATCTAGCCAAAACAACATCAAAACTTTTTGTTGATTTTTATTTCTATTTTATCTTACCAGTCTTAGATCTTTCAGAACTGGAGAATTCCTGACATTGATTTTGTAGGACTGTGTCATATTCTTACATGAACCTAGTCTGGCTTCAAATCAAACTATCTATTTATCTATCATCTACTTCTCTCTGTCTCTCTGTCTCTGTCTCTCTGTCTCTCTCCCCTCCTTCTCTCTCTCCCATCTATCTACTTGCTATCTATCTAAATTTATGTCTTTATCTCTATATCTCCAAAACTAAACTGACATACCTTGAAGCATTTTAGTCCACAGGATCTTACAGAAGTTTCTTCTGAACTTTCTCAATTTTTCAATCTTCTTTCTCAAAATTTACATCTACATTACATTTCAGCCCATGGCCAGCTTTCTTCTCTTCTACCACTAACTCTAAGGATGAGTGCTCATCTGCCCCCCCCCAAAAAAAAAGTTTCTATAATTTCATTCTAAGAAGTAGTTTCTTCTTGGTAGGGAGAATTTAATCCACAATATAAATTCCCCTACTTTTTCTCCACATTTGAAAGGATAAAATGATTGGTAAGATACATCAAAAACTTATGATGTCCTTTTCAATGCTTTTTGCTGAAAAAGTTACAGGTGGGTGGCTCTACTTCATCATTCTTAAGAGGACACAAAATTTGTTCTATTTCACATTAGAAAGTCTTAAATCTGTTTTTAAACTTTAAAATTTCCATAATAAATTCAAAGCAAGTTCTTTTTTTTTTCAGATGCTTTATTAACTTCTGGTGTATATCATTCATTTCTGGCAGATTCTGAGTTACAAATTTTTCCCCCATTTCTCCCCTACCCACCACCCCGAAATAGTGGTCCCATAGATTGTCCCCTCCTCCAATCTGCTCTCTCCCATATCTTCTCCCATACCCCCTTCGACTTTTCTAGTACGGCATGGTGGATCTCTATGCCCCAGTGCCTGTATATCTTATTTCCCAATACATGTAAAATAGTATTTATATATCTATTTAAACATTTGATTTTAAAACTTTGAATTCCAGATTCATTCCCTTCCTCTTTTGTCACCGACCCTTACTGGGAAGATAAGCAATTCAGTATAGGTTGTAAATGTGAAACTATGCAAAACATTACCATAGTAGATATATTGTAAAAGACTGACTGTATTTCCCTCCCTCCTATCCTATTCTCTACTTTGATCCTGTCCCTTTTCAAAAGTGGGTGGTTCTAACTTCCCCCCCCCCCCTTTCCTGCCCTCCCTTCCATCATCCCCCCTCTCATTCCCTTCTCCCCTACTGTCCTGTAGGGTGGGATACCCTATTTAATGTGTATGTCTCTGAGTCAAATTCAATGAGAATAAGGTTTTGCCTTTTTGCCTTCTTTTTCTTCCCCTCCATTGTAACCATTTCCCTTTGCCTCTTCTATATGAGATAATTTACCCCATTCTGTCTCTCCCCATTTCCACTCGTTATATCCCTGTCTTACCTCCCTAATTTTACCTTTTAAGTATCATCCCTTCCTATTAAATTGGTCCTGTGCCCTCTATCTATGTATGCCTTTAAACATATATTCACATATTCACATATGTATTCATATGCTATATACCCTCCTATATAGACACACACACATATATTTATTTATTTTTATTCCCTTCGACTATTTTCATACTGAGAAAAGTTTCATGAGTTACAATTATCGTTTTTCCATGTAGGAATGTAAATAGTTCAACTTTGATAAGTTCCTTATGATATCTTTTCCCTGTTTACTTTCTCATGCTTCTCTTGCTTCTTGTATCTGAATGTTAGAGTTTCTATTCAACTCTGGTTTTTTCATCAAGAATACTTGAAGTCCTCTATTCTACTGAATTACCATATTTTCTCCTGAAACATGATACTCAGTTTTGCTGGGTAAGTGATTCTTGGTTTTAATCCCAGCTCCTTTGACCTCTGGAATATCATATTCCAAGCCCTTCAATCCCTCAGTGTAGAAGCTGCCAGATCCTATATTATCCTGATTGTGTTTCCACAATTTTGAAATTGTTTCTTCCTGGCTGCTTGTAATATTCTCTCCTTGATCTGGGAACTCTGGAACCTGGCTATAATATTCCTAGGAGTTTTCTTTTTGGGATATTTTTCAGGAGGTGATAGGTAGATTCTTTCAACATCTCTTTTGCCCTCTGGTTCTAAAACATAAGGGCAATTTTCATTGAGAATTTCTTGGAGGATGATTTCTAGTTTCTTTCTGTGATCATGGCTTTCAGGTAGTCCAATAATTTTTAAATTATCTCTCCTGGATCTATTTACCAGGTCAGTGGTTTTTCACATGACATATTTCACATTGCCTTCTATTTTTTTCATTTCTTTGGATCTATTTACTAGTATCTTGATCTCTCAAGTCACTAGCTTCCATTTGCTCCAATCTAATTCTGAAGGAATGATTCTCTTCAGTGAGCTTTTGAGATTCTTTTTCCATCTGGCAAATTCGGCTTTTTAAGGCATTCTTTTCCTCATTGCCTTTGATACTCTTTTGCCATTTGAGTTATTCTATTTTTTAAAGTGTGATTTTCCTCAGTCAGGCTGTTGACACTCATTCCATTATTTTCTTGAATTGTTCTCATTTCTCTTCCCAATTTTTCCTCTTATTTGCTAATTAAGGTCCTCTATGGCCTGTAACCAGCTCATATTTTTCTTTGAAGGTTTTGGTGCAGGAGTTCTGACTTCACTATCTTCCTCCTGTTCCATGCTTTTATCCTTCTTGTCATCAAAATAGAAGTGTAAAGTTGGGTGCTCTGTTTATTTTGCTTCCTTTGCCTGCTCGTGTTGCCATTCAGTCACTTGACCACTGGGCTTTTGCCACAGTAGGACTCTGCCACCAGACAGGGGAGCTTCGTCCCAAACTCTGGGGTTTTCTCAGGTGCCAAAGGTATTAGTTGGCTGCCTTCTCTGAAGCATCCGATTTCTCTGGCAAGATGGTCATACACCCCAGGACCTGTACCCTAATCCTCAATCCGGATCCAAGCAGGTTAATGGAAGAGCGATTACCTCTCATACTGGTCACTTGGTCCCCCTACACTCTGCAGCCCAGGAGCTGAAGCTGCCACGTGGGGGCAGCTGCACGGCTGCAGCACCTCAACAGCTTCTCTCCCCGGGTGTAAAGGCCGAAAGCATTCCCAACTACTGATTCCCAAAGTCTACACTGCACTGACCTCTCACTTTGTCCTTAGCATCTATGTGTTGATAATTCTGGAAACTGCTACAGTTGCTGGTGATCTGAAGTCCCTCCAGTCAGGCCTTCCCTGGGGCTAAATAAACTTCAGGGTCCAGTAGGGCTGGGCTCAGCTCCCAGCATGCTGCCCTGGCTGATACCTGCCAGCCTGCTGGGCTTTCCTAAGCGGGTGGTTAGCTTCTCTTTGTCATTTTGTGGTTTCTGTAGCTCCTAACTTTGTTCAGAGTCCCCTTTTACATGAATTGAAGGAGGTGGAAGTTGGAGCTCCGGGTAAGTCCTGTTTCTACCCATAGCAAGTTCTTAAATAAAATGATTGTCCATCTTGCTTATCTCTTCTAAACGTACTTTTTATAATGATGAAGAGTTTTCAGATATTTCATAAAATTACAGCATATTGTAAGTATAGGAGAAATAATAAGATTAATTTCCAAACATCTCAAATTCTGTGCTATGGAATAGATTTCCAAGCTGAAATGAACTCATTCCATGTGATATGGTTAAGATTGCTCAAACTTTCAGATGAAGAAATCAATCACCACAACTTAATTTTGATGGAACAAAGGCATTCAAATTTAAAGTCATGAAGTATGAAATTTGTTAAACATCACAAAAAGAAAAATATCACATAAGTGCAATATAGAATATTTAGAAAACTGTATTAGAAAGGATCAGACATCATGGGGAATTTTTTTTTTTTAAAGAATCTATTCATACTTTAGCTACTGTCCAGGTGATGATTTTGGGCTGTGAGAGAGAAAAGTTCCAGTTAATATGGGTCTACCTAAAGCTAATCGTCAAATTCCACTATTATGGGGACAAAGAAAAAGTAATCACCAATGTCTTGAAGAAAGTAGAGTTGTTTTATTAGGGGCACCGAGTTCATACATTCCCTGACCTAGCCAAGGCCTTAGAGCCTAAGCACCAAAGACTAATTTCATTAAAATCAGATTTCTGAAATTGGGCCTGATATAGTCATATTATTTCCAACCTGAATTTGATAGAGTCATATTATCTGTATTATTTGTAGCAAAGATGCGTGTTGAGTTACACAGTGAAAAGGAAAAATAACTTTTTCCCCTTTTAGTTGGATAATATCTAGGTAATTTTTATTAGGCTAAATGCAGAAACAGAAATGTAATACTGGTGATGAATTGAAATTTTTATTGAGCTATGATGAAGGTAGTATAGAACTCAATTATTCTAGGCTTCAAAAGATCCTTTTTCATCATGTTCTGTTTTTCTTGTGCATTTTCAATTTTTTTTAAAAATAACTGCTCTAACGCCTTTTGAGATTTGTGAGATTTTAGATCTACAAGGAAACTGAATCTCTAAAACCCATTTTGTTATGGCTTTTTTATTTTCGGAGAACATCATGTTCTCGTTAGTCTTCATCTCTTTACCTCTTCCCTCTTCATCAGCTCTGTCATTAAAGCTCTGTGATCCATTGATGAAGATGTTATCTGGAAGTTCACACTCATTCTGATCACCTTGTACTTTTTCTACTCATTCCAGATAGGAACTGAGTCCGAGCAACAGTAACGTTCAGAATTTATACAGCTGCAAGAAAATGTGTGCCCACACCCTACTATTGGACTTGTAAAGTCCTTCAATCTTTGAAGAAAGCAATAAAACTTTATAAAAGTTAAACTAGTTTTCCCTTTTAATCCTATGAGCCCACTACTGGAGACTCAAAAATGTGTGTTGGAAAAATAATTTTATGATACCATTCCTAGTGGTATTATTTTCAGTAGCAAAAAGAAACTAACAAAGAAGAGAAAAAAAAATACATAATCTTTAAGTCCAATATTAGGAGAAAGGTAAAAGAGTTAGGACATTTGCATAAAATAGAATATTATGGAACTATTAAAAACAGCTACGGCAAATAGGGAGAAATATCAGAAGACTAATTTTAGTTGGGTTAGAAGCGAAATTGAACTGAAAACATATAAACTCACTACAACTACAAATAAAGAAAACAATGACAGATAGAAATAAAATCAGGAAAATGGTCAGAAGAGGTCATACAAGACGCCAGAAGGAATGTTAGTATGGTTACATGTACAATAATTTAAAATCACATTAACTTGTCAATTATTTTTCTGATTTTCTCTTCTCATTATTGATACATAGGAACATACTTATCAGTGAAAGTTAGAACAAAATTTAATAATTTTTTTTTTTAAGGAATGAAATAGAAACAGGGTTCATTAGGAACAGAAGAGCTGGTTAACTTAGTTTAATGGCTTTGCATTTACTAAAAGTATCAGTGAAAACAATTTTTAATGTTTAAGTTATTTCATTTTAAATTTATTGTGATATTTGGTATAAGAAAAGTGACTTCCCCCATTTTTTATTAAATTCATTTTTTTCCTCAAAATTGTATTGTGAGTGTATGATTATGTAACTTATAATTAAGGTTGTTGTTCAGTCAAATTTCAGTTGTGTCCTATTCTTTGTGACCCCATTTGGGGTTTTCTTAGCAAAGGTACTTGAATAGTGTGCCATTTTCTTCTCCAGCTCATTTTCTAGATGAGGAACTTAGGCACACATAGTTAAGTGACTTCTCCAGGTCACACAGCTAGTAAGACTAGATTTCAACTCATGAAGATGAGTCTTCCTTGTTCTAAGCCCAGTGCTCTGTGTAGTGTATCACCCAGCTACCCATAATAATTTAAAATGATAAATATATAAAATTACAGAAAGCTGAGTAACTCAGTGTACAGAGTGCTCAGCCTGGAGTCAGGAAGATCTGCATTCAGTTATGGCCTCAGATACTTACTAGTTGTGTGACCCTGGAAGAATCACTTAACCTTTGTTTGCCTTAATCCACTGGAAAATGAAATGGCAATTGACTCCTGTGTTTTTGCCAAGAAAACCTCTTGGATAGTATTGGAGTGATATGGTTCACAGAGTTACAAAAAGTTAAACATCACTAAATGAATGAACACCCACAAAATTTAAAATTACAGAACCATACCATGATATAATAGGATATTATGTTATGTACATATACACACACGTACATGATATACACATACATGTATGCATGCAGATATATAAACAGAGACAAATATACATACCGTGTTTCCCCGATAATAAGACCTATCCCAAAAATAAGCCCTCCCCTTACTGTGTAAGATTCCTCTAAAATAAGCCCTCCCCTGAAAATAAGCCCTATTGAGATTGCTACTGTAGTGAAGGTGATCCCCTGCGCTACACGCTACATTACGGTACGCTCTGTATGCACCGTCCCCCCCCAGGTGAAACACACGCCGCGCTCCAAGCTGCATCCAATCAGAGCTGCAGCAGGGAGCACGTCATCCTGTTCTTCCCCAGTGATTTGCTTGCTGGCGCCATTGAGAGCAGTGCCGCGGAGGAGAGCTGAGGCAGGACAACATAAGCCCTCCCCTGAAAATAAGCTCTCTGGTGTTTTTCTTTCCAAAAAATTTAATAAGACAGTGTCTTATTATCGGGGAAACACGGTATGTGTGTGTATATATGTGTGTATAAAACATAGTATAGTATAAAGTATATAGTATAAAACACTATGATATAATACGATATGTTGCAAAAATGTAAAACCCAACAAATTTGGAGGATATAACGACTGTGATCAATGCAATGACTGCTCAATTTAGAACATGCTATTCATTATAGGGACATACATATTTACAAGGAAGAAATATATACATGTATGTATATATTAATGCATGTTCAGATGTATATATCTCTTATGTAGTATAGCTTTATTTTACCTTTAAAAAGGGAGGTGAAGGCAATGCTACTTTTGTGAAATATATATTTCCTTTCATATGAATTAACAATATTATTATTTTACTTAAGTATTTACTTGTTGCAAGAGACCTCATATGAATTTGAAGTACTCTGTAAATGAATGTAAAGTAAAAATAAAACTTTTGAGGAAAAAAAAAACTATTCAGGCATGTAACAAAGGAATTTCCTGATGACTTAACATTTGAAAGCAATATCTACTGAAGTTCCTTCCAAGTCTGAGAACCTGTGACATCTTTGGGTTGTTGAAATGAAACATTGATCTGATAATCACTCACATATTCCATGTGTATGTATTAAACGACTTCTTTGATACAGAGACAAGAGTTAATCATTTCTAGTTCTTGAGAAGCCTACAATCAGCCTTGGTAAACATCACCTCCATGAAGAATTGTATACAAGACACAAAATAAAACAACACGATGAGGCACATGCATAGCTTCTCAAGAGAACAGGAAAGACCTCATAAAAAAAGGTGTTATGTGTTTTGAGCTTTGATGAAAACCAGGGATTTTAAAAGAGGAGGTATAGAAGGAAAGAGGTTAATGATTTGCTTAGTTGTGGTCCTTGCCTCACCACTTTTTTCTTCTGTGACATCTATTTTGGGCTGCTTTAGGATTAAGTATATATCACTATAAGACAGGCTCTCATTTTTAAAGACATAGAATCAAATGAAAGGCTTGGGAAGGCATGGCACTAAGGCACAGGAAGCATTATGGTCTGAATGCAAGATTTCCAATGATAAAAGTACACATTAGCCACAATTTTAAAAATACATGCATTTGAACAAGCTAAAATATTTCAAGATCACTGTGGTTTTAACAACAAAGTATTTTTTTTAGCTATAGCATAGTTCCAGAATAAACACTGATTAAATGATTGCTGAGTTAAAGTTTAATCAAAATGATTAGTATTTTAAGAACTCATTTTTATTGATTTATTTTTCCATTCAAGCAATAAAGATGCCAATAGATATTTTTATTTCTCATTTGGTGCTTCCATTTGTAGAAGACAGAACAAAACAAACAAAAAGATTAAAACTCCTCAAGTCCAATACAGCCGTAAAGTCGACAAACATCCTGATTGTTCTTGATACATTTTCATTTACACGTTTTCTTTTGGTTAACCATGAGTATACACAGCAAACAAACCTTTCCTCATGTTTTAATGTTTTTCTATGAAAGCTGTAAAATGGAATTACCAGCAATGTTTCTTTCTATATGTCTCAGAAGAACACAGTAAAATATCCTTTTGGGAGTAAGTAACCTTTATCCTTCCTCTTCATTGAGTATCTCAGGCAGGGAGACTTCTTCAAGAGAACCCCAAGAGTATCACACAGTCTCACTTTAGGATGAGAACAGACTTTTGACACACTGAAAATTACCTCTTAAAAGAATATGAGAGGGCATGGGGGAGGAGTTATGCAGTGCTGTGAAAGCTGTTCTCTAACTCTGTACTCCCTGCCTCTATTTCTCATTTCAGTGTATTTCTGAGAATAGCCAGGTTGTTCACATTCTATCATCAAAGTATTGAGATTACTGTATTCAAGATGCTCTTGGTTCTACTCACTTCATTTTACACCAGTTTATGCAAATATCCCCAGGTTTTTGGGAAACCATCCTGCTCTTCTTTTGTTATAGCACAGTAGTAGTTGATCTCAGTAATATACCACAGCTTGTTCAGCCATTCCCCAATTGATGGGCTTCCCTTCGATTTCTATTTCTTAGTCCCCTCAAAAAGATGTGATATAAATATTTTTGTACATAAAAGACCCTTTTCCTTTTTCTTTGATATCTTTGGGATACAGACTTAGCAGTAGTTATTGCGAATCAAAGAGTATGCACAGTTTTGCAGCTATAGTTTGGGCACCGTTCCAAGTTGCTCTCCAGAATGGTTGGATCTGTTTATGAATCTACCAACAGTGAATTAGTATTCTGATTTTCCCATATCCCTTCCAACATTAGTTATTTTCCTTTTCTGTCATATTAGTTAATCTGATAGGTATGATGTGGTACCTTAACATTGTTTGAATTTTCATTTCTCTAATTAATAGTCATTTAGATAATTTTTTCATATAACTGTAGATAGCTTTAATTTTTTTTCAGAAAACTGCCTTTTCTTATCCTTTGCACATTTATTAATTTGAGAATGATTTTATCTTCTTATAAATTTGACTCAATTCTCTATATAATTGAGAAATAAAGCTTTTATCAGAGAAACTTGGTGTATTTACCTAGTTTCCTTCTTTCCTTCTAATCTTAGCTGCCTTGTTTGTTTTTGTACAAAATCCTTTTGATAATAGGTAATCAAAATTATCCATTTAAAAATTCTATAATGCTATCTCCTGTCATAAATTCTTCACACATGCACACACACACATACACACCTAAAAAGGTAAAGTAAATGATCTTCACTAATATGCTTATATCTCCATTTATTTCTAAATCATGTACCCATTTTGACCTTATCTTATTATACAATGTGAGATAATGGCCTATAGTTTCCGCCAAGCTACTTTCACAGTGTTGCCAGCAATTTTTTAAAATAGTGAATTATTTTCCCCTAAACTTGGGTCTTTGGGTTTATTAAACATCAGATTTCTTAGAGCCATTTACTGTTTTATATTGTGTACTGAATGTATTCCACTCGTTCACCACTCTGTTTCTTAACCAGGACCTGATTGTTTTGATGACTACCACTTTATAATATAATATGAGATCTAGTGCTGCTAGGCCACCTTCACATTTTTTTCCTCATTGGTTCCCATGATGTTCTTGACCTTTTGTTCTTCCAGAATAATTTTGTGGTTATGTTTTTTTTCCTAACACTACAAAATTAAATTTTGGTGGTTTGGTATGGCACTGAAGAAGTAAATTAATGTAGGTAGATTTGTCATTTTCATTATACTGACTGAGCCTACCCTTGATCAATTAATATTTCTACAGTTGTTCAGATCTGTGCTCATTTCTATGGAAAGTGTTTTATAATTGTGTTCATACAATCCCTGGTTTTGTTTTATTTTTTTGGTTGTTTGTTTCTTTGTTTTTTGGCATGTAGACTTACAAGTATTTTATATTGTCTGTAGTTATTTTAAATTGAATTTCTCTTTCTATCTCTTTTTATTAGACTTTGCTGATAATGATTATGTTTCTTGAATATCAGGGCAGTTTTCCATGATATTTTATTTTATTTTATATCTAGGCCCTTTCTTTGATCATGGAATTCAGATTTTCCAATACATCTTAAGTTATCTCTCCTAAATCTATTTTCCAGGTCACTTGTTTTTCCAGTGAGATATTTCAAATTTTTTTTCATTCTTTTTACTTTGTTTCATTATTTCTTGTTGTTTGATGTAGTCTTTAGCTTCTACTTGCCCATTTCTAATTTTTAAGGGAATTTTCTACAATGAGCTTTTGTATCCCTTTTATCATTTGACCAATTCTGTTTTTTTTTTAAGGTGATAAAATTGTCATTATTTTTGTGCCTTTTTTTTTTACTAACCTGTTAATCCTCTTCATAAAGTTTTTTGCATCACTCTCATTTTTTTTTCACAATTTTTCCTCTACCACTCTTATTTGATTTTTAAAATATATTTTTTAACTCTTCTGGGATTTCTTTTTTTGCTTCTACCCAATTCATGTTTTCCTTTGAAACTTTTTATGTAGCTCCTTTTATTTCATTGCCTTCTTTGGGTTTGGCATTGATTTTCCCTCTTTCTACAACAACTTTCTAAGGTCAGATTCTTTTATTTATTTATTTATTGAAATAGTATTTTTTCCAGGTATATGTATAAAGAATTTTTAGTGTTAATTTTGATTTAAGATTTTTGAGCCACAAATTTTTCTCCCTCCTTATCTCCTGTCTTTCTATGAATGGTAAGCAATTTGAAATAGGTTGTATACGTGCAATCATGTAAAACATGATGTCTGTCTAACATTATATATCAGTTGGGAATATCAGTTGAGAAATAACCATTGTGAGAGAAGAAACAGACAAAATAGAAAAGCAAACATGAAAAAATAAAGTTAGTAAAAAAAGTATGCTTCAATCACATTCAAACTCTGTCAGTTCTTTTTCTAGATGTGGGTAGCATTTTCCATCATGAGTCCTCCATAATTGTCTCTGATCATTTGATTTGGCATTCATAGTTAATAATCACACAATGTTGTTGTTACTGTGTGCAGTGTTTTCCTGGTTCTGGTCATTTCATTTTATGTCCATTCAAATAAGTCTTTCCTGGGTTTTCTGAAATCTCCCAGCTCATTATTTTTTATTGCACAATAGTATTAATATACTGTACTGAGAGAGTGGAGTCAGTGGTGTCTGTTGCTGCTGTAGTCTGTAGGTGTCCTATGTGGTACTGAGCCAGGGTTCCAGTGTTGATGTCTATCATGTGATGAGGCCCATAGGGGGCACCTGCTTTGTCATCTGTTTACCTAAGGGTACACTGAAGCACTTAGTAGTTCTAGCTTTGTCAGCTGCCTGTTCACCTGGCTGTGCTGTTTTATTGTTGTTTTGAAGTGAATATGGGAGAGTGATTTCCTGCTTATTCTGAAATCTTGATTTCCAGAAATCTTTGTTGATATTGCTTGCTCCCCTCTTCCATCCCCCTGGATTTCTTGAATTTTAAATTTATTTGTATGTTGGATTTTCTTCAGGGAGTAGAAGGGGCACTGTACCAAACTTCAGTTTTTTTTTGTCCTGCTATTTTCAGAGCTAGTTCTGGGTATCTGAAAGTCTTCAATTTCTTCAAGGATGCATGCTCCAAGGATGGGTGAATTCTCTGTTTACCTGGCCTGTACTCTGACCCAAGAGCATCCACCATCACACCCCTCAGGACTAGAACTATGACCATTGTTCAGCTATTCTGTAGTCTAGAGGATTCTAAACTTATTTGGCTTATGATCTCCCTTAAAAAAAAAATTACTCAGCACCTCCCTGGAAATCTACTTTCTTTAATCCTTTAACATATGTACACACACATACATATATACATGTATGTATATATGTTTGTATTTAAAGGTCACATCTTAAATTTAATAATTTATTGTAAATTTATGAGTTTTTCTGGCACAGAAATCTTGATGATGCAATATTGCATTATGTAACCATATAGTATCATATTATTTTATTATTATTATTTTTTTGAGCGGGAGTTGAGCACAGTTGGGGTTAAGTGACTTGCTCAAGGTCACACAAGCTGGTTTTTTTTGTCTTAAGTGTCTGAGGCCAGATTTGAACTCAGGTCCTCCTGACTCCAGGGCTGGTGCTCTATTCATTATACCACCTAGCTGCCCCCATATAGTATCATATTGTAATAAAGTCATTACACACACATATCCTTGTTGATGCATGCTGGATTTTCCAACAATGTGTGACACACTGTAATGGCAAGAAACAGGTACTTAGCACCATGTTTCAGTTAAGCCTTGCCCTTAATTATATCAAGACTTTGTTAAGAAACAGAACTTGTGAAACCCATGGTGGGAGGAAATTACTGATGCAACAGGAAGGGGTAGAAGAGGGAGGAGCTTATGACCATATATAAGGAGAAGCCCATGCTGGAGAGAGCAGAACTGAGAAGGGGAACAATTGTGCAGGCCAGCGGTCTATTTCTGTGTTGATTTTTGTTTGTGATACTTTGTACAGAAGCCCTGGGATCTTACTGGAAGCCCTGAAAGAGAATTTTCTTGTTGTCTGTTTACAGAAGTCCTGGAGGAGGGTTTCAGAGGTCCTGGGACTGTACTGGTAATGTGTGTTGAGTTCTCAGATCTTGTTAGTGGGTCTCTGTTGATTTCACAGGCAGATAGTGAATTGATGATGGTGCTGGCAATGTGAATGAATGTTATTGTGTCTCTGTTAAGATTTGTCTTCCCAGAAACAGAAATTGCAAAGGACTTGAGGCGGACTGGACACTGAGCTTCAATATGGAACTGGATGAGGAGCTGGACAAGGAGTTAAAAGCTGCCTACTTTTAAATCCAGGTGACAGTTGGGTAAATTCAGGCAAAAGCTGGACTCATGGAAGAGGAACCATAGAATCTGAGTGCTAGCCTTGAGTCAAGATGAAAAGACCTCTCTTTGGATACTTAGTACTGACTGAGGAGATCATGATTTATTGTGGCCTAGGGGTGGGAGAACTTTGTACTCTTGCACCTTATACCTTGTCCTTCCTAAGGACAATTGAGTCAAGGATGATTGGAAACTAATCTCCAATCAAGTAGAAAGAAGACTTTTTTGACTGAGATTAAGGCAGTGTGGCCTAGGGGTGGAGAACTTTGACCTTTGTACTTTATGTCCCTTAAGGATGCTTGCTCCTTAAGGATGATTGAGTTAAGAACTTAATGAATGATATCTTTTGTTTAATACCATGTGGCCACTTTGATGACAACTATGTGTCCCCTTAATGATGAGTTGTTATGGTATAACATTGTGAATGCTGTACTTTGGTTTCTGTGAATCTTTTGCTTTAATTTACTGCTGAATAGAGAGTTCACTATACTATGTGATCAGAACCTTAGAGCTATTCACAGCAGCAGTCTTCTGCAAAGCTGCTTGTGCTTGGATTTATGCACACTCACCTGCCAACACTTATTTGTTAAGACCTCTTGACAGACTTGACCACTGCTCAGTTATAACTTGCATTTTGTGTTTATATTTGCAAAATAATTTAATCCCTATGACTTTAACTCTGTTACACAACAGATGAAAAATGAACAAATGGATTTTAGAAGTTTTCTTCTCTAATTTCTTTATGCTTCAACTACCCCTTTATTTTTTATTCAGTGCCCCTCAATTTCACCCAAGGCTACTACCACCCCTGACCATTCTACCCTCCCCCAGGGGGCAGTATCACACCCTATAGGAACCTCTACATATACCTCTAAGGCCAGGGCACTGGTCTTCCTTTTCACCTTGTGACCACAACTTGGATCTGTGTATGAACAGTGCAACACAGTCCTACGTTGAGTCCCAGCAAAGGGTCCCTTGCACTCTCCTGAGCACTTATCTGACCCACTTACTATCTGTGTATTGAAAGCTCCTGTAGTTGTTGCCCTCTTGATGCAGGTACCCCCAATGTGGTACCTGGGCTGCCTGTACCATCCCCTCAACCACCACCCAGGTAAGACAGACCTTTCCTATTAACCTTCTAAGTTTTCATGGAATATTCCTTCACTTTGACCTTTTTGTTGGTTCTGCCTCTTTAGAATTCTATTTGAGGAATTATTTCAAAGTTTTTGGAGAGGAATTTGGGGAATTTTAAGTGAGTTCCTATTACTCTAACATCTTGTTTTTTGTTTACATTCAGTAATTTAAAAAGAGAACAGAGGGGAGGACATAATTTGTTAGAATTAACAACATTCCATATGCAATTATACTTTTTAATTAACTGTAAAGCAGGGGGCAAGTATAGGTTATTGAGTCAATAAACAAGATTCTACAGCATTACCTAGACCAATGGAACATTGTTTTACCATATAATAAAAATTGATTACTCAACTTGATTTGTGTTCCTGGAAAAGGAGGCTCAGCCTATTTTTTAACCAGGATGTTAGTTCTAGGATCCTGGTATAAGATATTTACAGCTGTTCATCTGCTAAGGACCTCCAAAAGATTGGACTAATTTAAAATTCCCATTTTAGTTACATTCTAACTTTCCTTTTTTTAACTTATTTATTTATTTTTTGTTTTCAGTAGTAATTTCCACAAGATTTTGAGTTACAAATTTTTCTCCCAGTCTTTCCCCTACCCTCACAACAAAACAGCCTATTGAATACCCCTTTCCCTAATCTGTTCTCTCTTATATCCTCCCCCATGTGCACCCCCCCACACCTTTATAGTAAGGCAAGATAGATTGCTATACCTTGGTACCTGTAAATCAAATTTATTTAATACACAAACGTGTATTTTAAAAAAAAACTACATATATTTATGTATATATATGTATAAAAGCAGTTTTTTTAATGTATTAAAAATTTCATTAAAATTTAGTGCATTAAAAAAGCTGCATATATATATAAAACCAGTTTGTTTGTTTGCTCGGCTCCCAGCTTGGTGCGATATCCCCTTCCTGCCAGCCTGTCGGGCTACCTTCAGCGAGAGATTTGTTTCTGTCACTTTGTGGGTTCTGTAGCTTTAAATTTTGTTTAGTCATTTTTTACATATATTGGAGGATTCGGAAGGAGGAGCCATGGGGAAGTCCTGTTTCTACTTTACCATCTTTGCTCCGCCCCCTATATTCTGAGTTTCTGGAATGTTTTTCTTTTCCTTCTTTTCTCTGACAAATCATATAACTTCTGTGAAACTATTCTGTCCTTTGTAAAATAAAGGGACTCTAAAATCACTTCCTTCTCTAGGCCTATATTTTTAGGACATGTTTTTTCTCTTGTTGTTCTATCTCTGCCTTTGGTAGTTACTCTTCCTCTTCTTCTTCCTCCTCCTACTAAAATGATGAGGAGACTGGAGAACATACCATAAAGGAACTGGTTGAATGGAAATGATAGCTATTTTCAGGTATTTGAATTGTGGAGATATATAAAAGAATAATGAGACTTTGTCAGCATGTGTGAGATTACGCAGAACTAAGAAAAAAAGATAAAAGTTGAAAACATAGTAGCCTTTAGTTGTATGTACTGAAACATTAAACATTAGTGATATATAATGATGGAATTATAATTGTAGAAGGCATGTATAAGTGTAAAGATAATGAAATTTGAAGATCTCTTTGTATTGGAAAGCTAACAGGTACTTAGCACATAGTGTCAAGCTAATTATATCAAGCCTCTGTTAAATTTACAGAAAGTATGAACCCCGGTTTCTCACATAATAGGAAGGGGTTGAACAGGGAGGAGCTAATACCTATATAAGGAAGAGTACAAGCTGTACAGTCAGAATTTCCCGGGGTAATCATCGTGGAGGCAGAACAGCTTTGAGAGAGAGAGAGAGAGAGAGAGAGAGAGAGAGAGAGAGAGAGAATTTTTCTTAGCGAACATCTGGCCTGCTACTGTTGGCCTGAACTGAGAACTGAGAAGAGAAATAAGGATTGAGAACTGACACAGAACTCAGACTTGTGTTGGCAAAACTCGAACTTGGGGTGGCGAAATTTCCAAGGGTCATCTGGAGCTGCCTAAGACAGAGGAAGTATGACTGTGGTGCCAGTACTTTGTATAAATGTTTTGGTGACTTTGTTTAATGTTTGTGAATGTTATTGTGGCTTTGTTAAGCCTTGTCTTCCCAGAAACAGAGACTGTGAGAGTTGAGGTAGATTGGACATTGTGGGCTCCAATGTGGAGCATAGGAAGCTGCAGAAGGAACTGGGAGCTGTCAGCCTTTGAACCCAGGTGATAGTTTGGTGGATTCTGCTAGGAGCTACCTGCCTCCAGTCAAGATGAAAAGACTACTCCGTGGATACTGAGTAGTGACTGATGAAATTGTAATTTACTTGTGACCTAGGGGTGGATGGCTTTTGTACTTTCCACTACCCCATAAGAGGGCACTGAGTAATAACTGTTGAAGTTGTAACTTAATTGCACCCATGGATGGAGGACTTTTACTTTTGTACTTTGTGTCCCTTAAGGAGGCAAGCCTCCTTAAGGATGATTGAATGATTAAATTACTAAATGATTGAATTACTGAATGATTGTACTTTGTTAAAACTATGTGACCACTTTGGTGAAAACTATGTGGCCAATTTAGTGATAAATTGTTGAGTTGTGACATTGTAAATGCTGTGATTTTGATTTTTTTTTGTGTGATAAGTTGTAACATTGTGAATGCTGTACCTTGATTTTCTGTGAATGTTTTGCTGACTTGTTATTGAATAAATAGAGTTTGCTATACTATGTAATCAGAAACTTGAAAGCTGTTCACAGCAGCAGTCCTCTGGAAAGCTGCTTGTGCTTGGCTTTACAATAGGCTGCTTCAAGTGGTAGTAGGGTCCACATCACTAAAGCTCTTAAAGCAGAAGTTGATTGGTCCCTTTTAGGCCACTTTAGGATATCATAGATTTGGATGCATAAGGAACCTCTGAGGCTATCTCATGCAATCCCATCTTTTTAATTATAATAGTGAGGTCATTAAAGGTGATTAGTACCATTGGCAGAAAAGATACTCTGGTTTAGCACAGTACCTGGCACAAGGTAGGCATTGGATTAGGTAGCCTTCAATTTCAAAATGTGTGCAGAACCACCATCTCCATATTCCTTGGATAGTCAGCATGAGATTATGGTTTCCTTTTTGTCATTGCTTGCATAGCATCCTCATGTAGGAACTCTAAGAACCTTTGAACCAGCAAAGAGTGAATAATGGGGAAAGGGAGGAGAAGTAATATGAGGCTAGTCTTGTTGAAGATTTTAGCAATTTACTATACTCCCTTCTAACATTTAAATTTGCTTATTCATGAGGCAGGCATTACCTAAGGCTAATGGTCTGGAATTTTCTGATTTAATCTTCTCTGCTACTGGGGACATTGTAAAATTATTAATAAATCAAGTCTTGTTAAAATTCCCTATCTTTTTAGTTTCAGCCTCCAGTCAGAAGGCAGCCTAACATTTTGGGTACGGATTTGAAATTCTATAAAAAATACTCCTGAATACCACCAATTATTCACTGACTCTCTTTTGTAGCCCCTCACCCCACCCCATTTGGAAATAAGACTTACTCAATCAAAAAGAGTTAGAATAATTAGTATTATGTAGATTGTCTTCTGGGTGGATAGAGGAGGGACAGCAAAGAAAGAGAATTTGGAATTGTAAAATTTTTAACAAGGAATATTAAAGAAAAAATAGAATTGATTTAAATTTTTAAAAGAGCAAGCCAATTTAAAATTGCTAATCAAATCATGAATTAGGAGCAGAAGTAAAAAATGAAACAGAAGTTTTGGGGAGTCAGTCTGCTAATTCAGGTACATTAAAGGGATAGTAAAGAATTTTAAAAGTGTGTCACTACCTTTGTCATTCTCCTAGGATGAAATAGTTCAGACTTCCTGGTCTTTTCCTGCCACAATTTTCTTCAGTCTCCCAGAAATTAAATGCAACAGCCATAGGCCCAAGGCATATTGACTTAATCCATTCTCTTGCTTTTTTGACTTCATTCACATCTCATACCCAGCATATCTCCCTCCCCAAAAATGAAGGACAAAAATTGGAACTCTCTTATTGAGCTGCTATCATTGTGCACGTAATAGACTCACACCCTGAAAAAAAAGGAAGGATTCTGGTTTGTATTTTCCAGTAGCTCACACTGCTAATAACTAAAGAACTCATTTCCCTGCAAGGACTGGCTCACAAAAATCTCTATAAACACACAAGGAGACTAAAGTCCAGTTATTTTAAATGGCTTGCTTATGGTTATTTGAATAGTAAAATGTAGTGCCTAGTATGCTTTCTCCTTTGTATCCCTGCTTCACTCACACACCCACACACACCCACACTTTCCAAAGAGTATGCAGTGTCAAAGACAATGAGTGTGGGAATCCTGGGCAGTGTTAAACAGTATTAGTACAAATCAAATGATCAAAATAATTGAGAATGTGTAGTGAGAATACATTTTATTACATTAAAGAGATAGTGAGAATAACTTTTTCATTTAGCATAATTGACTCCATTTTGTTTTACGCCTCCATTTTGTGAATCAGTTGTCTTAAATAATTAATCTTTTTTATCAAGATGTAGTATGGTGTGATGTAGTAAATAATATTATACGTTCTTAAACAACTGAAAAAAATGTGAACCACCAGAATAGAGATAGATCACCAATAGAAAAAAAGTATTAACCACATATATGCATATAGAAATACACATATATACATGCACGTACATATACTATATATATATACACACACACATTACATAGACATTTTGTCAGTAGCTTATATAATGAACTGCCAATCAAATTATGAGATAAACAAAATAAGAACACTCATAGCTAGAATTATAAAAAATCAATGGAGGTCCTAGGCATTAACCTACTCTTAAATCTCTATTGGCATTGACTGCTTTATTTCTCTGTATTTGAGAATCAGACATCCATTATTTACTTCAGGGCAGTTCTGATTAACTGAGACAAACTAGATAATGACCTCAATGAAAGGAGCAGAGAGGGAACTTTGTTGTGAGTGATGGGATTGAAGATGCATACCAGAACCTCTAAAACTTATTTTGGTGTTTTGTTCTTAAAGGAAGCTGATATTATTTTAACATATTGATTAATAAAGTTTGATTGCATTCATTGAGGTTAATTCTCTTTGGTGTTTCAAACAGCATTTCTAAGGTACATGCTGAAAGTGTGCAAGAGTTAGGGGCATAGTGCCACTGTGATCTTGAAAATCCAGAAAAAAAGTTTTCATCCTTCTCTTCATACCAGAGAAGAAATATGAAATATTATGATATTAAAAGATAAGATGCATTGATTATACAATACTATACATATATTTTATGCATTTCTAAATTTCTAAACTTTTCCTTTGTTTTCTTCTGGCCTTCATGTGTTGTCTGCAGCTTCCTCAAAACTCCCCCAAAATTCTCATTTAATTTCTTAGTCCAACCTACAATATGTTGAAACCATGATAGGGAAGGGGAAAGTTGTGATGTAGAGGGGTTATCTGTGTACATATATACTCCTGGGGGTTAAACCAAGATGGTAGATTATAGGCAGCAACCCAGCTGAATGCTGTCAACATTTCCCTCTAGTCAAAGTTAATATAACTCCTCAAATAGAATTTTGGAGCAGTTGAAGAAAAGGTCAGAGTGAGACATTATTTTTTCAGCCTAAGAAAATTTAGGTGGTCAGCAGAGAGGTCTGTGACACCAGGGTGGGTGCCAACCCGGAACACAGCAGCAGTTGTGGGCCTTGGAGGTAGCTGCAACTTTGGGAGTTCTTAGTTCAGAAAAGGTAAGGGGTAGGACAACTGGTTTAAAAGTTATGACAGGGGATGCACTGCTGACACTGAGTTTAGGTGGCACTGATTGGTAGCTCCATTGCCCACAAGCAGTTTCTGGGAGAAGAGGAACTCTTGAGTTCAGTCACAAGGGAGCAGGCACTCTGGAAAAATTTCCAAAACAGAAAGGAGCACTAGCACCTGGTGGCTACAGGTGCCCTTCCTGGGTAATGACCAGAATGCAGTCCAAGAGAGAGCAGTGATCACACCTCTCTTCAAATCATACCACCTTGAAAGCACTGAAAACTTGCATACTTACAGATTTAGTTCTAAAATAACTGCACAGAAATCCTTGAGGCTGAGGACAGTGCCTCCCCATACACAAATAAGCAGAGTTAAGCCTTAGCATAAAGTTAAAAGTTAAGAAATAAGCTGGAAACATAAGTAAAGAACAACAACAAAACAGAACATTAGAGCTAAATTATAAAACTATCAGGTCACAGAAAAAATACTGCAAGTGGCCAGAAAGAAACAATTCAAATGTCAGTGAGCCACAATGAGGATTACACAAGACTTAGCAGCTGCAACAGTAAAGGATGAAAAGTCATGGAACATAATATTCTGGAAGGCAAAGGACTATAACCAAGAATCATCTACCTGGTGAATTTAAGTATTCTCTCTTTCTCTCTCTGTCTCTCTGTCTTTCTCTGTTTCTCTCTCTCTCTCTCTCTCTCTCTCTCTCTCTCTCTCTCTCTCTCTTTCTCTCTATGTATGTATATATGCACCAAGTGGTATAGCATTCAAATTCTTAAAGAAATTAAGTGAGTTACAGTTTTGTGACCAAACAAGAGATAGTGAGCATAATGAAATGAAAAAAAAAATTGATAATTAGAAGGAAAGTAGAAAACTGGGAAACAGTCTTTACAGCGTGTCTCTGATAAAGGCCTAATTTCTCAAATATATAGAGAACTGAATTTATAAGAATACAAGTCATTAAATAGGTGGTTTTCAGATGAAGAATTCAAAGCTATCTATAGTCACATGAAGAAATGCTCTAAATAAGTTTTGATTAGAGAAATATAGATTTAAACAACTCTGAGCTACCACCTCACACCTATCAGATTAGCTAATATGAAAAAAAAGGAAAATGATAAATGTTGGAGAGGATGTGGGGAAAACTGGGAACACTGAAACACTGTTGGTGCAGTTATGAGTTGATCCAACCATTTTGGAGAGCATTTTGCAACTATTCCCAAATGACAACGAAATTGTGCATACAATCCAGCAATACCATTGCTAGGTCTATATCCCAAAAAGATCACAAAAAAGGGAAAAGGACCTATATGTGCAAAAATGTTTATAGCAGCCCATTTCTTGGTGGCAAAAAATAAGAAATTGAAGGGATGCATCTCTATTGGGGAATGACTGTGGTATACGAATGCAACAAAATGCTGTTGTGCCATAAGATATGAACAGGCAGATTTCAGAAAAACCTAGAAATATTTGTACAGACTGATGTAAAGTGAAATGAATAGAACCATGAAAACATTCTACATGGTATCAACAACGTTGTGTGATGATCAACTAAGAATGGTTCAGTTTTTCTCAGCAACACAGTGATTCAAGACAGGTACAAAGGACTCATAAAGGAAAATGCTACCCACATCCAGATAAAGAACTGATGGACTCTGAATGCAGAACAAAGCATGCTTTTTTTACCCTATATTTTTTTTCCTTTTGGTCTGTTTCTTCTTTTAAAACTGTGACTAATATGGAAATATATTCTACGTAATAGTACATGTATAACTTATATCAGATTGCCTACCATTTTATAAAGAGGGGAGCAGAGGGAGGGAGAAAATTTGGAACTCATAATCTTATAAAAATGAATGCTAAAAATTGTCTCTACATGTAATTGGGAAAAAATAAAGTGCTATTAAAATAAAAGTGAAAAAAATATTAGTGACTTGAGTGACTTTCTTTACTTTTATATTTGTATCCTTAGACTTAATATAATTAATATAATATGTTGACATATATTGGACATTTAATGAATATTTGTCATCTAGCCATTAATTCAGTCAGTCATTACTTGATAGAATTACAAGAGTCATTGTTTGGGTGAAGATTTGTCACATCACCAATAACCTTTAAAAGTCTTAGAAGCACTTTGTATATTATGGAGTCACTATTTCCAGAGAGTTTGGGGTACAGTTGAGATGCATACAACAAGGACCATCTTCTATAGCATGTAACACTTTCTCTATTGTTACTTTCTATAGAGACACAGATATACAGAGGGGCAGCATTCTAAGAAGTAAGTCTTTTTAAGAAGTGAAACCTCTTTCAGCAGAGAAGAAAGCTAACTGTTGACCTAAGAGATAATGAGCCTGCCTGTTGGGAGGTGACTGTTGAGAGGAGAATGCTCAAGGGGTTCATCAGAATGATCCAATCCTAAGAGACCCTGTACCTAATGGGGAGCAGCATGAAGACAATAAACAAGGAAAATAAGGCATTGGGATCTTTAGTACTGGGGCCCTGAGTTGCCTTGGCCATATATGTTCCTCACTTTTCCACCAATTTTATGCATATTTGTTGGAAAACATGCCACAAGTTTATGGGGAAGTGGAAGTTTTAGTGGTATTTTTCTTAAAATACAGTTGATAAATACCTCTAATTTGAGATAAATGTGTTTATTGACTGACAGCTGAAGTTAAGCTCGCTAAAGAAGACTCAAAACTCATACTTTTAGGGGTGTAGACTATAACTCTTTAGCTGGAAATCGGAGTACCTGTGAAAACACAGCATGTAAAACTGTGAGTGCCAAATTGAAGACTGGGTGGAGATGTTTAAAGAGAATGCTACACTCAAATGTTATATACATATTATCCAAGCTTTGAAAGATCCTACTAAGGTAGGTGGTTGTAGCACCAACGCAATATTGATAGTACCAACAATTACTATAAATATACCTTCATAGTGCTCAATAACAAAATATAACAGACTCGCCATATAGAAGACTGAAGCAAAACATTTATTCATACACCAGAAAACCAAATCCCCAAACCAGTGAGCCGATTTCATTATAGTAGCAAAGACGTTAATAAGCCACAACAAGCACAGAGAGCCATACCAGCCATTAGCCTACCCACAAACCAACATTTCTCACAAACCTATTTCCCTTGGGTGTGTCCTTTCCTCCTTCCAGTCTAGCTGTTCTGACTCCCAGCTTCTGGTGTGTTCTGCTCCACCCTTCAGCAAACTCCTCCCACCACAGACTCCATGTGATTACATTCAGCCTGTTAGGGGGCAGGGTATATCTTCAAAGCAGGAAAGGTATTCAAATTCCCTTAGGCTTGTTAAGCCACAGGGAAGATCTTTAAATTTCCATTACCATTACAGTGGTGCAGTGGATAGACTATTAGGCCTGAAGTCAGGAAGATTGGAGTTCAAATTTAGTTTGAGCACAGTACTAGCTGTATGACCTTGAACAAGTCACTTAACCCTATTTGCCTAAGTTCCCTCATCTATAAAATGATCTGGAGAAGGAAACAACAAGTCACAATAGTATCTTTACTAAGAAAACCCTAAATGTGGTCATGAAGTATAGGACAAGACTGAAACTACTGAAGAACAATTAAGTCCAGAGTATTAATGTGAAAAGTATATTTGCTGACTAAGAACCAGGTAACTTCAGAGAGACTCATTATATTGAAAACAGGATTTGAAAGTCTCTTCTCTTCTTTTCTTCTTCTTTTTTTTTAATTAAGCAAACTTTTATTGAAGCTTTAAGTCTTGTGGTACAGATTTTAAAAATAATTTTTGGTGATTAAAGTTCAACACCATGAATAGAGAAATTATGATAACAAAACTTTCCCTCTTCTTATCATACTAGATTAATTTACATTAGTATCCATTCAACATCTTTCACTTTTAATAAGTGACTTATTTTAAAAGAGGCTTATTTTGTACATTTTCCAACTAGTTAGAAACTTTTGTACGGAATGACTTGCAGTGAAGTTTCCCCATTCTAAATATCATATGCATTCTTATTACTTCCTTGTTTTTTGTAACTAAGTTCAGTATTGTTTCCACACACACACACACACACACACACACACACACACACACACACACACATATATATATGTAAGTCATTGTGTATTTCAAGGTAATGTAAGAGCTATTAAGTGTTAATAGAATTGATTGGATTAACTATTGAGACCAAATTAAAAGTGTTTTTAGTTTGGGGAAAGGAATGGTAGTGTGAGAGGTAACAAAGGGTTAAGTTTCTACAGAACTGTAAAAATTGCTGAACAGGACTACTGATAAAAAGTAACAGACAGAAGCCTTGGGGGAATTGAGTTCCCAGTTCCCAGAGAACTCCAAGAGAATACTAAAATGAAATAATGCAGAATGGAAGGAGCTGGCAGCAGCATGTGGATTTGACCAATCAGGAAACAGACAGTGGCCTTGGGTCACTCAGGCCCAGATAAGGATGTATCTAGGTTAGAATGAAGGAGGTTCAGTATCCTGAGGTTGTTACTGTGCTTGCATAATGGACCTCATGTATTATGTATGTTATCTAACAAATTAGAGCCTCATTAGTAATAATTAGGTTAATGTTTGGGAGGGGTGTGTAATCCTTGCTTATTTAACCCAGCTTTAGCTTCTGTATGGCGGCCTCCTCTCTCTCTTGATGCTGTCCCAGAGACTGGACCACCCGCTTCTCATGAGATTCTAATAAAACTTTCTACCTTCACTTTGAGAGGTCCCCAAGTAGTCAATTTTGGTTAAGGTCTTCATATCACATACACTTTTATATATTTATGTATTATATATATATATATGCATATATATATATACACACACATATAATATACATGCATTGCATATAATACACACATATGTGTGTGTTTTTTTAATCAAACTGCAAATCAATAAATATCATCAGATCTCTTGGGACACTGTTCAAGACCAAAATCCACTTGAATTTTGAATTTTTGGTCCTCAAAAACATCAAGCAAAAGTATCAGGTGCCACGTTACTTACAGATTTCAGAATTAGATTGACCACGTTGATAGATTTCTTCCTATATGAAGCTTTTAGTCAACATGCTTAAAAAGAAAGTCAAAAGTGTTCCAACCACTTGATTACTAACCAAGCAGATTTTTTTTTTAAGTTTAGAAACCCTAAAAAAAAATCTTTCATTTATAAATGTGGAAGAAACAAAATACCACTTCATCAAACCAGAAAGAGTCAAAAGAAAATTGCAAGGGGAAGAAGGAAATATAAAATTTAATTTTGCTGATATTATGGCAGCTAAAATTCCACAATTATTTGCTGAAAATTTCAACTCTTGAAAGTTTGCATCTTCTAGTCATCCATTAAATGATCATTTCCGAACTTGCATTTTTTATGAGTAGCATATTAATTCACTGTTCGGAAAACATAGACAGTTTTCATTTTTTGGAGTCATTTACTTGATGCCATCAAATCATGGTTCAATTTGAATCACCACATTAATTAAGAGGAACAACAGATGAAATGACAACACTATCAAATACAGCATAATGGTCTTATGTGTCACAATAACACAGGACTTTCAGTCACAGGATAAGGAGACATATTGATTCTGTTGGAACAACAAATTAGATTAATAGTAATTGTTTACTCACAAATAGGTTGAAATGGCTACTAAGGAAAATTTTATGATGAATGATCCATATATCCAGCATATCTTGTCTGATAAATCCCACATCCTTTACACTAAATCTCTTGATTAAATTTGTTGATTAAAAAAAAATTACTAAGTATTTGAAGGTCTATGACTATACATTTTGTCCTCTATTAACTGGAGTATGAAAATGGCACAGTTGAGAACTCTGCTAATGCATTCTAATCTTAAACAAAACATATTGGAGAAAGTCTTAGTGTCTCCCTTCCCTCTGACCTTGCCAATAATACATGAAAGAGACCACCAAATCCACCTTAACCTGAATTAAGATCTGAACCAAAGGTTTTGTGTCCCCCCCCTCCCCTAAAGGTAAAAGGCTATTTTTTTTTTTTTATGAGCAATCGGGGTTAAGTAACTTGCTCAAGGTTACACAGCCAGTTATTTCTGGGTGGGTGCTAATTGTCGGAGCCTGGATTCAATCCCCAGGTCATCCCAACACTGGAGCCGGTGCTCTTACTCGCTGAGGCACCTGGCTGCCCCTAAGCAATTGGGGTTAAGTAACTTGCTCAATGTTACATGGCCAGGTGTTTCTGGGTGGGTGCTAAGTGTCGGAGCCCGGATTAGATCCCCAAGTCTTCCCGACACTGGAGCTGTTGCTCTTACTCGCTGTGCTACCTGGCTGCCCAGGTAAAAGGCTAATGTTAAACTCAATGTAATAGTATATTGCTTATTTTATAAAGGGGGAGGGGAAATCACTGAACTTAAAGAACTAAAGATAGAGGGAACAAAAGTAGTGTTCTGTTACCCAAAATTCATATAATAAGCAAAATTATCATCTGTAGTAGTCAATTTTTTTAAGAAGGTAAAATTTCCAACTCCTCAGGTACAAAGAAACATTTGTGTTTATATAAAGAATTAGTTTATTTAGAATTAATAGAGAAAAATGAGGTCTAGAAATTGGAAGAAACTGCCCATAAAAATTATCTGGCAGCAATCTAACAGAAGAGTCCCAGATGATTTAGGCTGAAGCCAACACCTAATGAGGATGAAGGGGAATTTTTGATGATTCCTAGAGAAAAATGACACTGTACGAAATTCTAATTGAATTGTTTTTACAAGTATTGTAAAGTCTCATATAGTGAAAATGTTTTTTGTTTGTTTGTTTGTTTTCTCTACATGCCAAATGAGTGGCTTCAAATACCTAAACACAGAATAGAGCAGTAATGCAAGATATCTAACTCGATAAAATAATGCATAAAATTCAAAATGATTATACCATGATTACATCTGGGGCTTTCTGAAACTACAAGGTAGTGGGTATGGAAAGCATGGCCCCCTGTGTCATTAACCAGAAAACTGACACCACTTCCTATTTATGTTTTTTTTTTTTCCTTCAGTTTTTCTTAATCGGCTTTTTTGTTGCTGCTGATTCTTAGCATAACTGGTAAAAATGAAATTGTAACGATTCAACAAAGCAATCTGCTGATCAAGAAATTTAAACCCTTCAATATTTTGGGTCCAAAGGAAAAAAAACTGCAACATTTAGAACTCAAATTTATAAAGAGAGTGGTCACAAATTTTCTAGGCTTGACAATTTCCACTATTTTTCTGATCAGGTCATCGTAAAAAGAGCTGACCTATATTAAATTTCAAAGCTAACCTAAGAAAATTCTGATTCTGCAATTATGTGAATAGGCCAGTAAGTTCCATCTAATTTCATTTCATTCTTTGAATATCTAGAAGGTTTAAACATTGTAGCAGCAATGACAGAACCTGGTATCAGGTCACAAATTATACTCACACCGGTGATATCATTTGCAGTAACATCATATTTCATGTAGAACTGGTCCTTAAGTTCTGGGTCAAGCTCACTAATCAGAATTTCCAGTGTCTGATCTGGTGGATTATTAACCCCACTGTTGGAAAATCCAGAGGGTATCAGCAATTAATACACCCCACACAATATGCTGCTCCCTTTGGGAAACTTTCATTAATTCTTCCTGGAAATCCCTATGTGGGTACCCCTGGTGGAAAGTCTTCATGAAATTATTAGGAGAATAAAAGAAGCTTTGAATTGAGTCAGACCCTCCGTTTGCAGTAAGAAGGTGTCCACATGTCTTCAAAATGAAATGTCCCTTGGAGAAAACATGCTGTGGTCACTGAGTACATAAGCTACCTGGACCAATTCCCTATATGTGGATTTAGCAAGATTTTATGGGACCAAAAGTTTAGATGCAAGAAAACAGAGAACTGATCCAGTAAAAACCATTGCAGATTTATTAATGACAATAGTCTCTAATGGAACAAGGTACAATTGTGCCAGAAAAAGGAAGCATGTGAGCAGAAAAGAGGTACATCCATCATCACATGTGAGCCAGCACAATGTGCACACCACCAACTGACCTCTTAGGGCCATGGTGAAACGATTCATGGTCTAAGTACACCGTTCCTTCATAGGTTGACTCCAGTTTTCTACTAACCTGATCCCTGGAGATCTGGTGACCAGCATAAAGCAATAGCACAGCAAGAAATTATAGTTAAAGCTGTCTAGGTAAAGTAATGAGCACAACACTTAAGATATAACCCACATAATGCATATCAGATACTTATAGTGGAGGACAGGGTTGTTATCGAGGCTACTTTGGATCTGTTGGAAAAAAGCTTATATCCTATCTGTATAAGACGTCCAAAAGCATGATGCTTGCTTGGGACCCTCAGGGCCACATTTAACATTACCTCCAATTTCTCTCTTGCAACCAGACATATATATATATATATATATATATATATTTTTTTTTTTTTTTACATATATATATATATATAACCTAAGGCCATTGCCCAGCTGACCCTTTCCTTCTCAGGATCTCAGTTGATCAGTGTCCGAGTAGGAGGCAGAGGGGGAGAATCTGGGCTTAATTCACAGAGGCTGCTCCCCTCCCAGCCTTGGGCATTCCCTCCTGGGCCGCAGGAATGAGCCAGGTGGTCATGGTCCTCCACCGAGGGTACCTCTGACCACACACTACCAAGCCGTGGCCAGAGCAAGTGCCTGCCAGCGCATCAGCTACTCTGCTCACTCCGGATGCCTTTTTTAATTGGAGTAATTCTCAGAAAAGGAGGGAGGCCTAGTTCAAGGAAGTTTTGGACAAGGTGATTGTTAAACAACTTTCAATTCAGTAATATTGTGAATCTATGAGGAGATGGGGGGAAAAGACACAATTCACAATTTGATCAAAAAGGCTTTCAGATGCTGAATGTACTACAGGCATTTTTTTTGGATAGTGAGTATTTCTTAAAATAAGTTATAACAGTATTATGAAAAGGTCAATGGGATTCGTGTCCAAGGTCTGATTTCAGATAGATAGTCCTTGAAAGTTCCTCCCAGTTCTGAAATTCTATGATTCTGTAACACAATTGATTAATAGGCAGTTGATGCCAAACACAGTTAGCTATGGTCTTCTAAAAGAACTTGTTATTTTTTGTTGTTTTTTTGGTTTGTTTTTTAGAGGGGAGTTGCAACAATTTACATGGGCTATGTCTGCTCTTTATTTGTCAACTGCTAGTGCATCATACAGTGCATTTTCTTGATCCTTCTCTGACCTTTTTGGAAATTTGCAGCTCACAGTATATCTGTTTGTCTATAAAATTAGAAGTGGGAAAGCCAAAATTGACTATAAGAGATTCTCTTCTCTCCTTTCTCTCTCTCTCTCTCTCTCTCTCTCTCTCTCTGTCTCTCTCTCTCTCCATTTGACTGTGAGCTCCTAGAGAGAAGGGATTTTCTTTGTATATCCAGTGCCTCATATATGGTATATGCTCAATAAATGTTTGGTAATAATGTTATTTTTACTTTTAACCTAATCACTCATTGACAAATATTGCTTACCACCGTTTGGTATTTTGACATTAAAACAAAAAAAAGAAAAGGAATCAAGATACTTTTTCTTCCAGAGATTCATATCCCAATCTCATTTGAGAAGAAAATAGAGAGAATTCTGGAAAGATGGCAGAGTAGGTCAGAAAATTCCAAGTTCTCAAGATTTTACCTCACAAAAGAGTTTAAAAAAGGCCCTTAGGCAAACAAAGTGTGAGTGGAGATAAATAAGAAGAGGGGCATAATGGGGTCCTCCTGGGACAATTTGAAATCCAGAAGAAAAATCCCAGGAAAAGGATTGGTGTCTGTGTAGAGGAAACACTTCCATGCTAGGTTTCTTGTTTATTTTTATTTTAAAATTTATGTTTATTTTTAGTTTACATCATTCATTTACACAAGATTTTGAGTTACCAATTTTCTCCCCATCTTTCCCCTAGCCACCACCCCAAAAAAGTGATCCCACTGAATACCCCCTCTCCCAATCTGCTCTCTCCTTATCCTCCCTGATTTCCCTCTGACCTTCCAGTAGGGCAAGATGGATCCCTATGCCCCAGTGCTTGTATATCTTATTTCCTAGTTGCATGTAAAATATATAAATATATATCTTTTAAACATTTGATTTTACGACTTTGAATTCCAGATTCTTTCCCTTCATCCCTCCTCACCAACCCTTAGTGGGAAGATAGGCAATTCAAAATAGGTTGTATATGTATTTGTAATGTATGTGTAATTATTCAAAATATTTCCATAGTGGATATATTGTGAAAGACTGACTCTATTTCCCTCCATCCTATCCCACCCCCCACTTATTCTATTCTCCACTTTGACCCTGCCCTTTTCAAAAGAGAGTGCTTCAAACTCCACCCCCACCCCCACTCCCCCACCACCTGCCCTTCCCTCTCATCCCCTTCAACCCTATTCTCTGGTAGGGTGAATACCCTATTTAATGTCTATGTTATTCCCTCCCTAAGCCAAATTCAATGATAGTAAGGATGACTCATTCCCTTTTGCCTTCCTGTTCTTCCTCTCCATTGTAACAGTTTTCCCTTGCCTCTTCTATATGTGATAATTTACCCCATTCTGTCTCTCCCCATCTCCTCTCATTATATTCCTCTCTCACCTTTAATTTTCACCTTTTAAGTATCAAGCCTTACTATTCAATTGGTCCTGTGACCTCTGTCTATGTATACTTGTACACACATATACACATACACATGTAAGTATTCAGACACCCATATAACATCCTATATAGAGATATATATGTATATGTGTGTATGTGTATATATATATATATATATATATATATATATATATATATACATACATACACACACATTTATATTCCCTTCAACCTTTCTCATACTGAGAAAAGTTTCATAAGGTTAAATGATCATTTTTCCATGTAGGAATATAAATAGTTCATCTGTGATAAGTTCCTTATGATTTCTTTTCCTTTTTATATTTTCATGCTTCTCTTGCCTCCTGTATGTGAATGTCAAATTTTCTATTCAACTCTGGTTTTTTCGCCATGAATGCTTGAAAGTCTTCTATTTCATTGAATGACCATATTTTCCCGTGAAACATGATACTCAATTTTGCTGGGTAGGTGATTCTTGCTTTTAATCCCAGCTCCTTTGACCTCTAGAATATCATATTCCAAGCCTTTCGAACCCTCAGTGTAGAAGCTGCCAGAAGCTGTGTTATCCTGATTGTGTTTCCACAATATTCAAATTGTTTCTTCCTGGCTGCTTATAATATTTTCTACTTGATCTGGGAACTTGGAAACCTGGCTATATATTCCTAGGAGTTTTCTTTTTGGTATCTTTTTCAGGAGGTGATCAGTGGATTCTTTCCACCTCTATTTTGCCCTCTAGTTTGAAAACATCAGGGCAATTTTCCTTGAGAATTTCTTGAAGCATAATTTCTAGGTTCTTTTTTTGATCATGGTTTTCAGGTAATCCAATAATTTTTAAATTATCTCACCTGAATCTATTTTGATGGTCACTGGTTTTTCCAATGATATATTTCACATTGCCTTCTATGTTTTCATTTGTTTGGATCTGTTTAATAGTATCTTGATTTCTCATAAAGTCACTAGCTTCCATTTGCTCCAATCTAATTCTGAAGGAATGAATCACTTCAGTGAGCTTTTGAGATTCTTTTTCCATCTGGCAAATTTGAGTCTTTAAGGCATTATTCTCCTCATTGCCTTTTTGAGCCTCTTTTGCCATTTGAGTTAGTATATTTTTTAAGGAGTTATTTTCTTCAGTCAGGTTGTTGACTATCTTTTCATGATTTTCTTTCATCATTCTCATTTCTCTTCCCATTTTTTTCCTCCACTTCTCTTATTTGGTTTTCAAAATCCTTCTTAAGCTCCTTTATGCTTGTAAACAATTCATATTTTTCTAGGAACATTTTGGTGCAAGAGTTCTGACTTTGTTGTCTTCCTCCTCTTCTATGCTTTGATCCTTTTTGTCCCCAAAATAGGAGTCTAAAGTAGGATTGCTATGCTTGCTTTGCTTCCTTTGCTTGCTCATATTGTTTCTCAATTACTTGACTTTTGAGCTTTTTGCCACAGTAGAACTCTGCTTTCAGAGACTGGAGCTTTGTCCCAAACTTCTGTGCTTTTCTCAGCTGCTAGAGCTATTAGTTGGTTAACCTCTCTGAAGCCTCCACATGCTCTGGCTTACTGCCCCAGGACCTCCACCCAGGACAGGGATCCAAATCCAAGCAGGTTAAAGAAAGAGTGATTACCCCTCAGACTAGTAGCTTGGTCCCCCCATACAATCGGCAGGCCAGGAGCTCTGAAGCAGCCCCCAGCTGGATGGCCATGAGGCCTCAGCAGTTTCTTGCCCTGGGGACAGAGGCCAGATCTCACTCCTAGACTCCCTGTTCCCAAAGTCCACTGACCTTTTACTTTGTCTTTGTCATTTATGGGTTGATAATTCTGGAAATTGTCTGGAAATTGCCACAGCTGCTGGTGATCTATTCTCTGGATGTCCCTCTAGGGGTGGCTGGTAGGGCCATCCTGGGGCTAAAACCTCAGGCTCACACTGGGCTGGGCTCCCAGAGTGCTGTGCTAGCCCTTTCCTGCCGGCCTGCTGGGCTGTCTTCAGCAGGAGGTTAGTTTTATTCTGTCACCTTGTGGGTTCTGTAGCTCCAAAGTTTGTTTAGTGTCATTTTTTACATGAATTGGAGGAGGTAGAAGCAGGAGCCACACAGCGGTCCTGTTTCTACTCTACCATCTTGACTACACCCTGCTAGGTTTCTCTTCAATAGCCAGTTGCAGGCCTCTTAAACAACAGGCAAACCCTAGGGTTAGTTGGTTTCTGAGGCTGCTTCACCCCCAGTCACCAGAACTTTTACACCCAGGATTGTGAGGGGAGTTGGGTATCTGAGCCCAGGAAGACTGGGAGAACCTCTGCTTATCAGGAATGTGAGACCCAGCTGTGCTGCAAAGAGTTGCAGGGGCAAAAATGAACCAGCATAAGCCCAATGAATGCAGAAGCAGTAGAGCAGAAAGTCCCTGGCTGTGGGCACTTACAGGAGGCTGGAGGTTTGGCTGAACTGACGCTCTGGGGCAAGAGGCACCATTTCCCATACCCCAGGGCTAGGGATGACTAAAAATAATTAAGCTATTACCACAAAAAATGCACAGGCAGAGAAAGAATTCAATCATAGAAACATATTATGGGAATAGAGTTGACCAGGGTTCATCTTCATTAGAGGATATTGAAGTAAACAAATCCCCAAAGATTGTCAAATGGACACCTGACCAAAAAGAATTCATAGAAATCTTAAAAAATACTTCAAAAATCAAATGACAGAGATGGAGGAAAAACTAAAAAAGAAAATAAGAATAATGCAAGAAAAACAAGAAGGGTATGAGAGGAAAGTCAAACAATTAGAAAAGGAGATCCAAAATTTTAAGGAAGAAAATTACACTTGAAATTCAGAATCAGGCAAAGTGTACTCAGTGAAAGTATAAGAGATTAAGAAATGAATAAACAAAATATGAATAATGAAAAAATAGAAGAGGAAGTGAAATACCTTATAAGAAAGACAACAGATTTGGAGAATAGATCAAAAAGAAAAAATAAATAAAAGTAACTGGACTAACCTAAAGTTATGATCAAAAAAAGGATCTTGATAAAATAATATAAGAAATAATCAAAGAAAAATGTCCTGGAGCATTAAAACAAGGAGGGAAAAAACAGAAATAATAAAAAAAAATTACCAATCTCCACTTAAAAGATATTCTATGAGGAAAACTCAAAGAAATATCATAGTCAAATTTCAAAACCCCTGCTCAAGGCAAAAAAAACAAACAGCAAAAGCATCAAGATTAAAACAACTTAAATATGATGGTGCCACAATTAGAATTACACAAAACCTAGCAGCAAACACATTAAAGGACTGCGGGTCTTGGAAAACAACATATAGAAGAGCAAAAGACCTAGGGCTCTGGCCAAAAATATCATACCTTGTAAAGTTAATTATTATCTTGAAGGAAAAAATGGATATATGATAAACTCTCAGACTTTCAAGACTGTTTTAAAAAAAAATCCTGAACTTAATAGAAGATTCAGCATATAAGAATCAAGAGAAATATAAATTATATAACAAAGACTGATTATAATGGATCCATAAGGACAGACTTTACTTTTATATATGTAAAATATAAAATGCATGTCTAAGATTCATATTAATAATTGGGTAGTTTACAAGAAAGGTTGGGGTAAACCTGAGAATAAGAATTTTAAAAAGTAAAACTATTTAGGAACACCTTAAGGAGTAATTTTCTGAAATGCAAAAGGAAGAATTAACAGAAGAATTAGATGAGGCAGGAGGGCTGGTAGTTCTAGCAACCTATTTTCATCGGGAATGGGTTGAAGAGGAAACAATACAGATATATTTAGAAGAGTATAAAAGTCTTCTAAATTCAGAATAAATAAAGCATTAGGGGCATAGTGAGGTGGGAGAGGACAAGGGAGGGATTTTTAGAGGGGAGAGTGAGGGAATAGGTAAAAGGGGTGTTTAGATTTATGGAAATGGGAGGACAGGGGAGGGATCCTTGGAGGGGGTGGTAGGCTAGTTACAGGAAGGCAAGGTAGTGGGTAGAAATAAAGTAGAGGAGGCAGGAGGAATAGGATATACGAGATATAATCATACACACAAAAACAAAGATTAGGAGTAGAATAGCTTTGGGAAATTATTTGTCTCTATATATATTTGTATATGTCTGTGTATATATCTATAGCTATAGAGAAATACATCTAAACACTATTGTAGCCTTCTGGGGAGAAGTAGGAGGAAGGGAAAAAAAGAACAAAGTAAAAAAGTGCACAGAAGAGAAAATAAAACTCAAAAGGAAGCAAAGAAAATATGGATAATTCTCAACACGAGTATTATTTATCATATAGTTTTTCTTGAAATTAAAATTTATTTTTAGATATTTTGAATCCTCTCATGTTTTTTTTTCTTTGTTTTAAGTTCCAATATTTAAATTTATGTTTTTTTTCTTTTCTTTATTCTGTATAGAAGTTCTGGTGTTTGATTCTAAAATAAAATTTTGGGATAAAAAGAGAAGGAAATATAGAGTAAGAGAGAATGGATCCTTAAATTGAGTGATCCTCAAAAAAAGAGAGAATTGGATAGTATATAATACTCTAAACTTGAGGAATGAAATTTAAAAATTTTACTTCAATTAAGCTGGCATGGGGTATGAACTGTACTATTTTTTAAAATTGTTTAGCATTTTATTTTCCCCAATCACTTGTAGTAACAATTTTAACATTAATTTCTAAAACATTGGAGTTTCCAACTGTCTCTATTCCTCCATCCCCAACTACCTCATTGAGAAGGCAAGCAATTTGATATGTCATCTATCTGTAGTCATGCAAAACATATTTCCTATATGAGTAATGTTATGAAAGAAAACAGACAAAAGAGTCTTTTTCATTTTGGTTTGTTTCTTCTTCCTCATTGTTCATTCCCTTGGCTATAATTCATTCTTCTTTACAACTTGACTAATGTTTAATGTGAAGGTATATGTAGAACATATATCAGACTGCATGCTGCCATGCGAAGGAAGGGGGAAGAGAGGGAGAAAGAGAAAATCTGGAACTCAAAAACTTGTAGAACTGAATGTTGTAAACTAAAGCAAATAAATTTAAATAAAACATAAAAATAGAGTAAAAAAGAAAGCTTTACTCTGTATTCAGACACCATCAGGTCTTTCTCTGGGGATTGAAAGTATTTTTCATCATAAATTCTTCAGAGTTATCTTGGATTATTGTATTGTTGAGAATACCCAGGTCATTCACAGCTGATCATCTTATTACTTTGTACATAATATATTGCACTTTGCATCAGCACATACAAGTTGTTCCAGGTTTTTCTGAAAGCATCCTGATCATCATTTTTTATAGCATAATAGCATTTCATGACACTCACATAGCACAAATTTGTTCAGTCATTCCCCAATTGATGGGCATCCCCTCAATTTCTAATTCTTTGCCACCAGAAGCAAGCTGTTATAAATAATTTTATTCATAGAGGTCATTTTCCTTCTATTTTTTAAATCTTTTTTTTTTTTTTTTGTGATACACACCTTGCAGTAGCACTCTTGGGCCAATGCATATGCATCATCTTATTGCCCTTAGGGCATAGTTCCAAATTGCTCTAAAGAATGGTTGAATCAGTTCACAAGTCCGCCAACAGTGCATATAACAGTGCATTAATAGTCCATTTTTCCCACATTCCATCTTGCATTTTATCATTTTACTTTTTTTTCCCAGTAGTTAATCTATTAGGTATGAGGTAATACCTCAGAATTGCTTTAATTTACATTTCTCCAAAACAAATGATTTAGGGGAGTTTTTCATATGGCTATAGATAGCTTTGATTACTTCATCTGAAAATTGTTTATATATTTTGGTCATTTATCAATTTGGGGAATAGCTCTTTTTTAAAATAAATTTGATTCAGTTCTATGTTTGAGAAATGAGGTCTTTATCAGAGATAATTGCTTCATTTTTTTCCACAGTTGTGATTGCTAACTGTATTTCCTCCATCCTATTTCCCCCTAGTTATTCTATTCTCTCTCTCCTCTCCTAGCCTGTGCTCTTGTCTGTGAGTTACCATGAGCACTCTTTCTGCCCTAGAACTATGAAGAGGGTTCCTCCTCCACTGTGGCTGCAAGCTCTGTTATGCTAACTTACCCTGAGATGGTCACACAAGACTGTGAAGCAGATCTGAGTTTGGGGAAAGCAAAAGAGTCTGTTCTCAGTATTAGCAAAAAGACCCCTGTAATCACCTTCTGACCAGTTGTCGACTTCCTTACTGTTTGTGGGCTGAGAGCTCCAGAAGTACTCAATGCTACTGCAAATTCAGTGGCTCCCATGATCTGCTCCTGGTTTGCTGCGACTTTGTCTGTGCTGGAGTAGCTGGGACTGTGGTCCACTCATGCCCAGGTGTAATAGACCTTTCCTGTCTACTTTCTAAACTGCCTTTGGCTGAAAAAATATTACACCCCATCTTTTCGTGAGTTTTGCTGTTCCAGGAATTGTTTTATGGCATCATTTAAATGTGTTCAGAGGGGTTTTTGGGTAGAGCTCAGGTGTGTCCCTGCCTTTTCTCCACCATCTTGTCTACATCCAGCTCATTTTTTTCTAAAATAAATATAACAAAATCCTACCTTTCTCTAGAACTATTTTGGAAAATAGACCATCAAATACACTGGAATCAAAACTGCAAATATATTGTACCTCTAACTGTGTTCACTCATATAGTCTCACATCTTAATACTGATCAAAGGAAATGGTTTCTGTTATTAATGGTGTTAAGATATCTCTTGACTTTCTTTAAATCACTCAATTCATTGGTTATTAATAGCTCTAAATTTCCACACTGAGAATCTCTAGCATTTTAAACCTCTTCTCTTTAATCTGAGAACACAAAATCAATTTCTATTCAGCTCTCCTGTCTTTAACTGGAAGTCTTCATTAGTGTTATTACTGGACTTAAAAATCTCAGGTCAGGCCTGAAGATCATTTTCTTGGTCTTCAAGAGCTCTAAGTATAATTCTTCTTTTTGAAATTAATCCTTGAGCTTCATAATGTGATTTTAGTATTTATCAATCCTCTTTAATTTCCTTCAAGTATTCATTCTCAGAATGCATGAAATAAAAGTAGATTATGAATGACTTTAAGCCAGTAAAGGTGGCAACAAAATTATCCTAATAGAATAAAAGAGGTTTACAATGATTTGGGGGCTAAATTAAAATGCCTAGAGTCAGCTAGCCACATTAATTCAAATCTATGCTGCCCTATAATGTTGTGAAATTCCAGGCAACTAACTCCTGTCATAAAATTTTGGATAAATATAAGAAAAACATTTTCCCCCACTTTAGCCAGAGGATCAACAATGCAATAAAGATGAACCTAACATATAAGAGCTGGGAGAATTAGAATAGAACCAAATGACTATTTTTCTTGTAATAAGAATTGTGTTCTTGGTGGATGAAAAGGAAATGAAGCAGAGAAGTTAGCCAGATGATTACTTTTGTAGATTTTGCTCCAGCTGAAATATGCTAGATTTTAAGAAACTCCAAAGTCTCCAAAGAATTGAAAATAATTCTCTTAATATTACAAAAGACACAGAGACTGAGAAGAATTGGGAAAAAGCCAGCATGAGAATGAAGAAATTAAAAGGAAACAGAGCAAATTCTCATTGTATATACAAGTATGAGATAATTCAAAGGGGAAAATTGCTTTGACAAATTAATAGCAGATGAAAGAAAATAGGGATAATTTAACTATTCATTTATGGTTACTCTTTTAAGTCCAAAGGATATACAAAAAATTATACATATATGCATATTACATAGTTCATAGATATACATATCTATACCTAAATAAATATGTATATATGAATAAACACACACATATATGCATATGCATATATGAATAACTGTAAATCTCCAGGTTGTTTTTTTTATTCTTACTTCACTTAATATTCATAATAATGGTAATTTCTATTAAAAAATTTTTTTTTAATTTGCAAAACATATATAATTTAATGAGACTCACAACCTCATGAAATAGGTATTACAATAATTCTCTCTTTCTCTCTCTGTCTCTCTTACTCATGGGGAAAGTGAAGCTTAGAAGTTAGAGAACTGGTCTCATTCATACATCCATTGTCAGAAGTGGAATTTGAGTCCAAGGATCTAAGATTCTACAAGAAAGATACTATATAATACTCTGTACTACATTCTTACTCACTTTGTCTTCTATGATTTGTGTGTGACATGTTAGTTATTTTGAACATAGAGAATTTCAATCCAGAGGAGAGAAGAAGCAAGATATAATTTTGTATTCCTAGGAGATTTCATTTTTTCTCTCTACCTTATGGATTTTCCTATAAGTAGAGATACCATATAAAGTTTCTGGTGGCACAGTAATATTGGATATTAAAATGAAAAGAGAAATAGTTTTGAAATTAACTTTAAAAATAGTCCCTGCTATGAATATTTTATGGAAGAGAGTTCCACCAATTAGCTGTTAGGTGTGCAGGGACCTGATAGCTGGATGCTGCCTAAGGCATAGATGGCATTAGGAAAATATATCAGCTATGTAGAATATAGAGGGCAGGTTGGAACATGAACATGGATTAAGTTATTCACAAATGAAAGGACTGAAGTTAAAAAAAATACTTTAGAAACTTGCAATGAAATTGTAAACCCAATTCTAAGTTTCTCTGTCAGTGTAACTGCAAGAATACCTGACTATTATGAAAACTTTGAGTCACATATTGATCATTCTCACTCTATGGATACTGTCCTCTCCCTCAAATTTAATTACTCTTTCAGCTTAAGAAGCCAAAGTGGTTAGAGATGTAAATGTGGGGCAAAAGTACATTGTTGAAATAATGTCACAAGAATTTGCTAATGACTGTTTTTAGTCCTCCACTGCCCCTTTAAAATAAATCATCCAAAACCTGTGATATCATTAGTTTGGGAAAGCATGGCATAAAAATATCCTCCCTCATTGGAATAACAACCCACCTATGATGTATAATAAAACTTTGGTTGTGGTGGAGGACATTGGGAGGTTAGTTGAATTGCACATGGTCACTTTCATAATATTTAAAAGAGGCAAATTTTGAACTCAGGTTTTTCCAATTTCAAAGCCAGTCCTCTATCCACTATTTCAAACTGCCTCCTAGTCAGTTCCCTATTCCTTTATAACATTTTCTGTAAACCAGAGTTTCTGGCAATTAGGATCATAGAATGTTAGAGCTGAAAGAGATCATAGAAATCATGTAGTCTAACCCTTGTATTTTAATGCTAAAGAAACTGAGTCAATAGGTAAAAATTTTAGGTGCTACTTTAGGGATTCAGCATATAACTTTAACAGAAGAGGCTTTCCCTATTTATGATAATGTTTTAACATTTCTTATAAGGACAAAGAATAAGAGACATACTCTACTCAAGGACTATATGTTACACAGTTTAAGAGCGGGGATCATGGTTTATATGTCCAAGAGTGTTCAATATGATTTTATAACCCAAATTTGTATATCATTTGCAAATACAGTCATTTATAATTCATATACACTGTGTAAAATAAGTTTTAATAAGAAATTTTTGGAAAATAAATTGGTCTACAAAAGTTCTACAAAAAGTCTACAAAATGTTCTGATGTATCATAAAATTAACAAAATGCACTACTTCCTACCTATGAGTTAGAATCATCTGCCATTTCTTTGGGGCTGATGACTTATACTCATCAGGGGAAGTTACTTGGAATTAACTTCCTACTGCTCCAGTTCATTGTGGCTCCTTTGGGGGGCACTTAAGTATATCTGGTCATGTTATTATCATGTCCCATCACCTTTACTATATCCCTAACACAGATTAAGAGGGAATCTGGAGCTTGAGTAAAACAGCTGTATTAGTGCCAACGCAGGAAGATAATGGGGGGGGGGTGTGTGTCAAAAAATGAGAAATTGTCTCTGTGACTAACACTTACACCTAAGTTATAGTAGGCTATGCTTATCCTATTTAATAGGGCTGCCCAATTACGTGCAATTGTGCATAAGAAGGTGAAGTGTTGAGAGAGAGACAGACAGAGACAGAGACGGAGAGAGACAGAGAGACAGAGAGAGAGAGAGAGAGAGAGAGAGAGAG
>NW_027185798.1:52018517-52105817 GCF_028583685.1 Petaurus breviceps papuanus | reverse complement strand
ACAGAGAGAGAGAGAGACAGAAACAGAGACAGAGAGAGAGAGAGAGAGAGAGAGAGAGAGAGAAACATTGGTAAAAGAAATCTGAGTTAGCCACGATAATTATCCCTATTTTGTCAGACAAGGAAACAAGCCCAGAGAGCTTGAATGATTTGCCACAGTTCCCATTGTTAACTTGGTTACTCATATGGGATCTGTAGACTTTTTGCTCACAACCACATAGATTATAGACATGAACTCAAATTTGAGTTGTCAGATTTCCCAGACAAACTATTGAAGGGGGAAAAAATGGATTCTCTCTCATACACATATAATTATCAAATATATAATATATTAAAGTATAATATAAATAATATGATTATATATATATATATGTATAACAATAAGCTAAAAGGTAGGTATGAGATGGGAAAACTTCACCCATGACTGAACTCCCTGTTCACAAGCTCAAAGCATGGTAAAATGAGCCACACGTTGTAAGAATTTACCATCACAATTCCAACAATTGTCCTTGTAGAACTTTGAACCATAAGATGCTACATGTCATTTCTCTGAGCTCTTTGAAATTCATATCTCAAAATCTGATTTGTCTTAAACTATGCTGGGTATTGCACCTTTTTATCTAACATGAACTCTTAAGATTGAATAGTTACTTTCTTCTAAGATTTTTTTTTAAGAAACCAATGTTTATTTTCAATCAGCATTTTTCCAACACTATTAGAGCATCTGGGTTTTAAGACCACCATGTGGTAGTCCCTACCCACTCAGTGGTCTGAGCAGTAGGAGCCGCAGACCAGTCCTCAGTAGCTTGCTGAGCACTCCAGTCTTTGGTGGGGAACTGATGAATGGGCGCAGATGGCACCTGTACTCCCTCAGAGCAATCAGCCACCTCTGGTTGAGTAGCAGTGAATTCTGGGGCGGGTGCAGTCCATTCACCCTGAAATTCCTCCTTTGTCACTGCCTTCTCAGCTGCAGCCTGCTCTGCCTTTTCAATCTCCTCTGGATCCCTGTAGAAGTAAAAATCAGGCATAACCTTCCAGGGGTGTTCCCGGGAGATGGTACCACGCATCCGCAGCAGGACTTCACGGGCCAGCATCCACCACATCAGACCCACCGAGTGAGCTCCCTTGTTTTCACATGGAATGGCAATGTCCATATAGCGAAGTGGGGAGTCTGTGTTGCACGGGACAATGGTTGGGAAGTTAACATACGATGCTTCAGTCAGAGGCTGGTGATTTGCCCGAGGATCAGTGACCACCAAAAGGCGAGACTCCCTGAAAGCTGCCTGGATCTAGTTAGTGAAGGTGCCTGGTGTGAAACGTCCAGCAATAGGTGTGGCGCCAGTGGCAGCAGCAAATTTCAGAACAGCTCGCTGGCCATCCTGGATGAGATGACACTAACATCGGATGGGTTTTCAATAGCAACAATGGCAAGAGCTGCCAGCAAAAGTTTTCCCAAGTTGTCTTCAAATTAATGATGTAGATGCCGTCACTCTTTTGTAGATAATACTGTTCCATCTGGAAGTCCAGATTGGTGCCGCCCAAATGGGTTCCTGCAGCCAGGAACTTGAGGACATCCTCCTCCTTCATCTGCAGGACATCTAGGGCTCCGGACATCGTGAAATTTTCCCTTCAAAGTTACGACCGAAACCGAGAACAATGCCGTATGGAACCCTCTTCTGCGCAGTGGTGGAAAGGCGATTCTTATTTTTTCTGTTTCAATATCTAGACCCTTGTGATTTCTCATAATAAGATATAAAATGGCAGTCTCTTCCATCACTTCTAATTTTTGAAGGAGGGATTTATCATTAAGAATAATCATTTTAGTTGCTCTATTTTTAGCAAAAATGAAAGTTCCAGGACAGTGCCAAATATTTGAACTCATTAATTACTAATGAACTTGAGTTTGGTATAAAGTTTCAGACTTCTGTCTGAAGTAATCAACTATGTGTTCCTTTTTGTCAAGTGGAATAAAAACACTCCCAAAATAATTTATTTTCTTTTCCTCCCTATTCAATCAAATTTCACTATTCTACTTGTAGTGTAGATCTAAATGCAAAGCTTTCATACTAACCTTGTATAAAAGCAACATCTCTGCTAAAAACAAAGCAAAACATTATTTATTACTTTTAATAAGCATTAAGGATTCAAAATAGGAAACGTTAATACATATATGTTATATATATATATATATATTCCCATTTTATTTCATTCAGCTGTTTCCTTTACCATCCTAACAATGTGGTAGAAAGACACTGGATATTGACGGAAAGAACTGAGCTTAAAAACAAGATATAATAACAATAGTAGCAACAGCAGCAGCTACCATATACTGTTTCTTATATGCTAACATTTACATAAATATCTCATTTGATTGACACAATATTTCTATGAATCTGTAGGTCATTTTATTTCTCTAGGTCTCAATTTCCTCACCTTTAAAATCTGACGCTTTATCTCTGAAGTCATACCCATTTCTAAATTTGTGATACTGGGATATGATGCAGACATTATGGTAGACTTATCCATGTATACTTTGTATACTTTGTATTAAGCTCCTGAAGTCTTTATTACCTCTGTATCAATTACATGAATCATTTAGTTTTTTTCTTTTTATTATTTTGCTATTTCTAGTCTTGTATTGTGAGATAAATTACAAAAAAAAATAAACTCCTTTCTAGGAAATCTTCAGTCCAATTAAAGATTAATTGATTTAATCATTGTACATATTCACCTCCACCATATCTTGCTTTCCCAAAATCTTAATAGACAGTGTTTATGACTTTTTGTGTTTCCTTCCACAAACAAAAACAAAAACAAACAACTGTGTTAATACTGTATTTCTGGTAATGAAGAATGGGAGAGCTTCTCATTTTCCCTTTAAACTAATCACTGCTGTTACATGAAAGCCTAAGAAGTGACATACATTTGGAGGTTACAGTGAGGTAGAAATAGCTTATATAGAAAAGAAAACTTTCTTTTGAAGCTTTCATCCTAAAACTACCATCTTATCTTTATGGTCCCCCTTTCCCACTGATACTTCTTCCTGATATATCAGAGGACTCGTGTGTGTGTGTGTGTGTGTGTGTGTGTGTGTGAAACACTTATTACAAGGACATATAATGAAAGCTTATTAAAAAGAATTATCTAGATTTTCTAATAAACAACTTTAATGCAAGAAATATTTTTTTTTTGTTTTTGCCTTATTGCACTCTGGCTTAACATTTGCTCATAGAGGAATAGTTAATATTTGTTCCTTAAATTGCATGCCATTTCACTCAATCTGATTTTTAAGTAACTCTTTTTTAGGGACATCATGTCTGATCATTTCTAAACTGCTTTTGAAAGGAAGCCATTGCCTCTAGCCTATTTAGCAATTTGGATTTATAAAATGTTTTTACAGATGGGGTAAGTATTTTCATCAGAAGAAAAGAAATTGTTATGCTATTGGCATTTTATAAAATTTACTGAGTAATTGACAAAAACAATATGAGTAGGGAGGTGTCAAAAATCCCTGAAGTTATTTATAAAAGTTTCATCTTCCAATAATGTGGCGATTAAAGTTGTGGAAGGATTCTCAAGAAACTTCAAAAAAAACATGTGGGCATATCTGAACAAGTCTAGCACCAAGCAGGCAACCAAGGCATGATGAATGAAACAGAGTGGGAGGCAACTCATTGAAGCCTGGCAGAGAGTTAAAATAATATCTTATTAACTTTTGGAATCTTAAGTTCATGTAAAAATTTAATGAGGATTTGAAGGATTTTGAATAAATATATCCTTATGCAAAAATCAATAAAAGGTAACAGTTAATTAAAAACAGATTATTTGCCCATTAAATATATAAATAAAGAACAAGACTGAGAGGCAGATGAAAACCAGAAAAGAGGAGTTATTGAATGAAGAGAGAAAATTACTGGAACAGCTTTTTAGAAGCAGAGAGCTAAAATAAAACTTCACTGGACTTAAGACTGAATGCCATGCATGGCTTTTGACCTTAGAGACACTCTAGTCCAACACCATAACTCTATCAGTGAAGAAATTGAGAATTTGATAGGTTGTCGATTAAAATTTTTGAACTGCCCAAACTCATGCATTGAGTGGCAAAATATGTGAAACCCATTGAAACAGTGGTTAATTAGATATGAAAGGGACTTCAGTTATCTATTACAGCTCTCTTATTTAATATGTATGTAAACTGATGTTCTGGGAGGTTTAACCTGGGAGTCAGAATCCTTGGACTTACTCCCAATTCTACCAGTTTATAACTTTATGATGTTGAACTTGTTGCTTAACTTCTCTGGATACAAATTTTCTCATCTCTAGAATGAAAAGGCTGGATTACACTAACTTTAAGATCCTTCCATCTCTGAACCCAAGCATCCACTAATCTATGATTCCAAATTTAGTATTATATATATATATATACATATATACACACACACACACATATATGTATATATATGTATGTGTGTGTGTACATATCTGAACCAAAGGCCATCCTGTCGTGCAAGCACTTAGGGAGCCCTGAAATAGTTTGGAAGGTAATGTGGTATAGGAAAACTAGACTATATTGTCAAATGAGTTAAAATTGTGACTCAATTTAATAAGTGCATGACCTTCATTTGCTTTTCTTGTATTATTGCTGTAACTTTCATTTCTAGAACTATGTTAAATGGTAGTAATGATCATGGGCATCCTTGTTTTACTCTGTTCTTAATGGAAAGTTAACTACCTTTTCTCCATTATGTGTAATATGTGCTTTTGGCTTTAGATATATACTTTTTAATAATTAGAAAAGTGAATTTATTGCTATGATTGCTAGAGTTTTTGATAGAAATTAATCTTGAATTTTGTAAAAAAATTTTTGTATATATTGGTATAAACAAATAGTTTTGATTATTTATAATATTAAAATCATTTATTATATTTATATTCATCCTTATGTTCAACCAACCTGCTAGTTCTGGTATAAATCTATTCTAAACTATTATAATGGTTTAAATATGTTGTAACTTACCTTTAATAATTTTCGTTTTTATATCTATGCTGGTTAGGATTTTTAATCAGTATTTTTCTGCATTGTCATGCATTTAGCTAACCATTTAACTTCTTTGAACCTCATTTTCTTTACTAGTATATTGAAACTAGTAGAATTTTCATTTCCTATTTCACATAGTTATTATAGGAAAAGTACTTTCTATAATATATGTTGAATAATTTTGGTATTTTAGTAATTGAAGCAGTTACATGGTTCAGTGGATAAAGCACAGGGCCTAGATTCAGGAAGACCTGAGTTCAAATCCAGCTTCAGTCACTCAATAGCTGTGTGACCCTGGGCAAGTCACTTTTAAAAAGTCATTTTTTGCCTTAGTTTCTTCACCCATATAATGATATGGTAAAAAAAAATGGCAAAGCACTCCAATATCTTTACCAAGAAAAATATGGTTCAAATGGGTTCAAAAAGAATCAGAAAACTCTCTAGCAGTTATGTGAAATGATGTTGACAAAAGTTGATCCATGCTAATTCTCCTTTGACTAGTGTCATTATTACATGCCTTATCAAGGTTTTCTTAAAGGTGCTCTTGAGATTATGATACAGTCTCTCAAAGACTGTAAACTATTAGATAAGTTATTGGAGGGAACTAGGCCATCCTGTGATCCTGATTGACTTTCTCAAGCTATTTGATTACAATTTAGAAAGGAAGAACGCAGTAAAGAAGACATTCAGTTGAAACACACACACACACACACATACAACACACACAGGTATACACACATGGTAATTGTGCATTCTTAAGTTCATACCATAGGAAGACTATTTGAAGGAAATGTGAATCCCTGCACTAGAATATACCAGACAAACTGGCTGCATGATAGGCGCATTCAAGTTTTTCAAATGCTACAATGGAGATGAAGAATTAGATTTATTTTTCTTGGGCCCAGAAGAAAGAATTAGGAAATGGGTGGGAATTACACTGAGGTAAATTTAGTAGACTCAATATCAAAGAAAACATCTTTACTATTCCAGCATCCCCAAAATGACCTGGGAAATATTAGGTTCTCTCTCACTGGAGCAAAGGGTGAATGACCAACTGTCTGGTATGTTTTTGAGTGGATTCTTGCACAGGTATAAGTTGGAATAAATGGTCTCTATGGTCCCTTACCACTCTGAGATTCTGTGATTCTTCAAATAGCACCACATTCCTTTTGCTATCATAATCATAATAAAGAATAATATCTATCAATATCCACATGTGAGAATTACTTTGGAGTGTTGGGAGCTTGCCCTTGCTGGACTGACATTGTTACTTTAACAGTATTGATTTTTCAAAAGCTTATTTTATAGATACATTTTTGAAGGCTGCAGATTTTATTGCCATTTGGTGAATTGTCAACTGTATGACTGAAATGTCTTGGGGGCAGTAAGGCCATTTGTACTAGTTTAACCTTTTCAAAGTTCTGCTATATTACTTGTTAGCCATGTTTTAATTTCTTGTTGTGCAGCAAGAATGTTTTAATAAGTGGTAATAAAAGATTTAGACATTAAAACAAACAAATATGAAAGCTACTAAAAGAGATTATTGTTCGTTTCCACAAGACACTGGTCATACAGAATGAATTCCCCCCTCTATATGATCTCCCTGATTTCTGGTCATCCTGCTACTGAGGGAGGCAGATATTGGTGGATCCCCTTGGCTATGGGAGATGAGTTGAAATAGTGCTAATGGTTGTTGGGCATCCAGTACCCATGAGGTATGCCCCTGAGAGCTGGGGAGAACTAAGCTACCTAAGGAGGGTTGAAACAATCCAGGTGAGAAACAGATCATTTTAAATATTCTATCCCGATTAGCAGTGTCAAATGAGTCAGACCATGAGTGGTTGCTTTACTTCCAGCCTGGGCAGGATAGGGAGATGCAGTCTCAAAAACAATGTTCCCCCCAAATTTAAAACATTGATTTCTCCAAGATTTACTTCAAAGCACTCCCACTGCCACTGTCTCAAATAACCTAATCACTATGTCTGTATGTGATATTTCATCTTCTTCCTTTTGTGCCTTTGTACATTCTGTTCCCCATGACTGGAACAGCGTCCCCCTCCATATCTTTCTGTTGGAATCCCTATATAACTTCAATCCAACAAGAGGCTTTTTTGGTGATTCCCATTTGTTCACATTCACTCTCTCAAACTGCATTGTCTATAATTCCTTAAAGTCAGTGACAATGTAAATTTAGCCCCAGCACCAAGTGTATTCTACATAGTACATGGGAGGTGCTCAATCAATTCTTTTTTTAATTGAGTCATTCATAAGAAATAAAATGGGGAAGGATAGAGGCCAAAAGGATAGAGGTTACATTTCCAAAAAGCATTCTTTGAAATCTTTTCCTAATGAGGAGTTTTGATGGTATTATATGAAAATAAGGCTGCATATGCAGTATTGTCCTTGATATCACACATGGAGATATTTCCCCCTCTCTGGCTCTCATTTGCTCTTACTCTCCTGTTCTCAATCTTACTCTCACTCTCTCTTGCTCTTTCCTTTCCATTTTCTCTTTCTTTCTCTCTTAATCATTTTTTACTGACACCACTTAATTGTTGTATTACAGATAAATTGATTAAATAACATTCAGTTCTCCAAAACTGAATTCAGAAGTTCAGATAAAGGAGTTATTTATAACCAGTGATTAATGTAGTAATACTTTGACTCCACTAGCCAAATTACTTAACTTATACTTAGTAATGATCATTAATTTATCAATTATGATTGTGTAGTATACTACATTTTTCAGTATTCACATTCTCACTGGCAAAATTTGACTTGTACACCAATTATTATGTTAGAATATGTGGCAATTGACACTTACATGGTATCTTACATAGCAGCCTTACTCTAGTGCCTTATCATGGAAAAGAGGTAGGTCTAATATCTAGAAGTGCTTGCTGTAACAAACCTTTCCAAAATAAAAATGGCTTGAATATACTTTCATATAATCAGCTTCAGGTCTCTCATCCTAGGACCAGCTTAGATAAATTCAGAGATTCATCAGACTAAGGCTGACCATCAAGTAAGTATATAATGAAGTGTTGGGGATTTTTTTTACCCTATAAATCTGGGAAAGTAATCTGAAAAAATGGAGATGGTTCTGTATGGAAAACATCTAGCATCTGTAGAAGTACAAATGATAAAGTTGAAGGAAAACAACTCTAAGAGGTACAAAACTAAGACCTGAGTCCCAATTTCAATATCAGCTTCCGGAACTGATAGTAGGAATTATTCTTAGTCCTAACAAGGCCTGCAATACCATTGCAGAGGAAGATGGACTATCCAACATCATACCTATTACTACTAATATATTTAGGGGTTTCCAACTCAGTCTGTTTCATTAGATCTGTGCCAAAGTTGGGTATGATCACCTTGCTCTTCAGTGGGGGAGGTGTAGGTCAGAAGTCCACTCTAGGAAATTTGTTGGATGACTGGAACTTGGAGAAATGGTAATATAATTAGAGAAAAGAAGCAGGAAACTTTTGTTATAGGCTGGTTGAAAATCAGAAGGTGTGTTTCCATGGGAAGAAAATGACCTATCTTTAAACCCTCTACACTCAAGTTCCTTCTTCTGTAAAATGACTTTGTTTGGGGGGGGGTACAAAACCCCTATTCTTTAATCATACTGTGCTTTCTAGCTAGTCAGTTCATCTTCATCTCCTTTCCATCTTTCTGGGCTCCCTTATATATTCCAACCTTCCCTCACATTTAAAGGTCTTAGAGTTTGTCACAAGGAGAGAAGGAATAGTTTGACCATAACTATGACCATAAAGATACTACAGAAACTGTTCCTCAGGGTCTAAAGGATAACTGTGTTTTAGAAGTATACATTCCTACTACTTACCACTTTAGCTCATGAACACCCACCAATGTTTTTTAATTTTACTAAACCAATTATGTACAATGATATCAATGATTCAAAGTGAAACACTTTCTGAATGATAATGCAAATGCAAGTATAACTAAAATATTTTTTCACAATGGAAGACGAAATCAGAAGTAAATACAACCTATGCTCAATATAATGCAAAGGCAAAAATAAGAATTCATCATGACCTTTAACATTTTCCCATCAATGTAAATAGTTTCTATAGGAAAAAAAAGTGGGTATACAGTTGCAGAAACAGAGCAAATAGTCCCTTGAGTAGGGGAACCAAGTTCCTGTGGTAACTCACAATTCTGGGCAGTAGATTTTCATGCCTTTATTCTTTTTATATATATCATCCTCTGAGTGAAACCAATTCTCCATTAACTGATTCTCTTGTGGTCCTCATAGCTCAGATATTTTCAATGGCATAAAAGCTACTTCACTCTACCATCAAGTTACTGAAACAGTGACAAACACTATTAAGTTAAAGCCATTTTTTGGTAGGAGGCTGTGAAAATGCTATGTTGCTTCAGTGAAAAGCAATTCACTAAAGCCAGAGAACTTACTAGTTCCTCAGACACAATTTAAGACTTTGGAGAAGCAGTACCAAGATGGTGCAGTAGAAGCAGGAAATTGCATGTGCTCTTGTACCAACCACCTCCAATACCTGTGAAATATGACTCTAAACAAATTTTAGAGCTACATAACCCACAAAGACAGAGAGAAACAAATCTCCCACTGAAGGCAGCCCAGCAGGCCGACAGGAAGGGTCTGTAACACCAGGCTGGGAGCCAAGCACTGTCTCATGTGAGCCACATGGGCCCATACCCCGGGCAGTCCTGATAAGAAGCCCAGACTGGACAGAGCAGATTTCAGGAGAGTGAATCACCAGCAACTGTTGCAGTTTTCATACTTCTAATGTATAAATACCAAAGAGAAAGTAAAAGGTCAGTGGGGACCTCTGTTGGAACTGGGTGACAGAAGACCAGGATCCAGTTCCTGTCCCCAGGTTGAGAGGGAGCAGAGGTGTGGCAGCTGGAACTGCTGCCACACAGCTGCCTCAGGATCTCCTGGCCTGCAAATTATAGGGGGACCAAGCAACATTCAGAAGATAATTGTTCTTGCTTTGACCTGCTTGGATCTGGGTTGCCATCTTAGATGGTGGTCCTGGGGTGAGGAAAGCCAGCGTGCCATAGCTTGTGGTGGCTATAAAAGGGGTGCCCTCTTCAGAACTCTGACAATATTTGCAAAACCCCCAGCAATTTGGGACACATCTCTCCACTCTGGAAACAGAGTTCTACCATGGAAAAGAGTTCAAAAGTCAAGTAATTGGTTGACAAGATGAACCAGCAGAAGAAGTGCAATCAGACCATAGAATCCTTTCTTGGGGACAAAAAGGATCAAAACATGGAACAAGAAGAAGTCAACAAAGTCAAAACTCCTGCATCAAAAGCTTCCAAGAAATATATGAATTGCTTACAGGCCATGGAGAAGCTCAAGAAGGATTTTGAAAATCAAACAAGAGAAGTGGAGGAAAAATTGGGAGAAGAAATGAGAATGATGCAAGAGAATCATGAAAAGTGAGTCAACAGCTTACTAAAGGAGACCCCCAAAATAGTGAAGAATATAACAATTTAAAATATAGAGTAACTCAGATGGCAAAAGAGGCCCAAAAAGCCAGTGAGGAGAATTCTGCCTTAAAAAGCTGAATTGCCCAGATGGAAAAGGAATTTCAAACACTCACTGAAGAGAAGAATTCCTTCAAAATTAGACTGGAGCAAATGTAAGCTAATGACTTTATGAAAAATCAAGATACTTTAAAATACATAAAAACAAATCAAAGAAAAAAGGCAATGTGAAATATCTCATTGGAAAAATCACTGACTTGGAAAATAGATCCAGGAGAGATAATTTTAAAATTATTGGACTATCTGAAAACCAAAGGAGCCTAGAAATCATCCTTCAAGAAATTCTCAGGGAAAAAAAATTACCCTGATTTTCTAGAACCAGAGGGCAAAATAGAAATTAAAAGAATTTGCTGATCACCTCTTGAAAAAGACCCCCCCCCAAAAAAAAAGCAAACTCTAAGGAATATCAGAGCCACATTCCAGGGCTTGCAGGTCAAGGAGAAAATATTACAAGCTGTCAGGAAGAAACAGGTTGAGAATTGTGGAAACAGTCAGGATAACAGATGATCCAGCAGCTTCTACATTAAGGGACTGAAGGGCTTGGAGTATGATATTCTGGAGGTCAAAGGAGATAGGATTAAAACCAAGAATCACCTACCCAGCAAAACTGAGTATAATGTTTCAGGGGAAAATATGGTCATTCAATGAAATAGAGGACTTAAAAGTATTCTTGATGAAAAAAATCAGAGCTGACCAGAAATTTTGACTTTCAAATACAAGAAGCAAGAGAAGCATGAGAAGGTAAACAGGAAAGAGAAATCATAAGGAACTTATTAAAGGTGAACTCTTTACATTCCTATATGGAAAAATGATAATTGAAACTCATGAGACTTTTCTCATTATGAGATAGTTGAAGGGAATACACACACACACATATATATATATATGTATACATATACATGTTTATATTGGAGGGTGTATGTATGTATATGTGTGTTCATGTATACATAGAGAGCACAGGATCAGTTGAATAGGAAAGGATGATATCTAAAAAAATAAAATTAAGAGGTGAGAGAGGAATATAATGAGAGGAGAAAGGGAGAGATAGAATATGGTGAATTATCTCATATTAAAGAGGCAAAAGAAAACTTTTACAATGGAATAGAAGAACAAGACAGTGAAAGGGAATGTGTCAACCATACTGTCATTGAATTTGGCTTATGTAGGGAATGAGATACATCCTCAATTGGGTATCTTACCCTTCAGGAAAGTAGGGGGCGGGGAAGAAGAGGATAAGAGGGGGAATAGTAAAAGGGAGGGTAGATTGGGAAAGAGGGTTGTGAGAATCACACACTTTTGAAAAGGGATAGTGTCTAAGTTGAAAATAGAATAAATGGGGAGCAGGATATGATGGAGGGAAATATATTTCACAATGTATCTACTATGGAAACATTTTGTGTAACTACAAATGTACAACCTGTATTGAATTACTTATATTCCTAGTAAGAGTGGGTGAGGACAGAAGAAGGGAAAGAATCTAGAAACCAAAGTTTTAAAAACAAATGTTAAAAAAAATGTTTTTTTTTTTACATGCAACTGGGAAATAAGATATACAGGCACTGGGGTATAGACATTCATCTTGCCCTACTAGAAAGTTAGAGATGGAATGGGGGAGTATATAAGAGAGAGCAGATTGGGAGAAGGGGTATTGAGTAGGCTTACTATTTTGGGGTGGGGGTACGGAAAAGATGGGGAGAAAATTTGTAACTTAAAACTTGTGGAAATGAATGTTGAAAACTAAGAATAAACCAAAAAAATGGGGGGGGAAAAGACCTTGGAGAGTGTCTTGCTCTTAAGCAACAACGAAGGACCATCCAACCTTTTCCCTGCTAGCTCTTCAAATAGCATGTATTCTACTTTGTCCAATCAGACTTCAGCCAAGACACTTCATTTCTTAGAGAAAAGCACATAGAAAGCCTATTTCTTCCCCCCTGTTTTCCTTTATCAAAACAGAGGACACATTAAAGGAAAGCAAACAAAAACAAAACGAAATGAAAAAAAAAAAATAACAATCAAAATCAAGCCCAGAATGCAGACAGTGCTGGAAGAAGTTCCTGATATTCTCTAGTTACTCAGCTCTCAGTTGGGCTAAGATGGTGAAGTAAGTACAGGGCTTTTCCTGAGCTCTCTTACATTCACCTCCAGACAACTTTAGAACCTTTCAAAATGAGTTCTTTAGTGTCAGAACCAACAAAAGTACAGAATGACACAATTTTCCAGCCCAAGACAACTTGGAAGGTGAACACGAAAGTTTTGTCTAATTGGGGTGAGAGTGGAGTACTGCCTAACACACAGCCATGAAGACAGATTTTGGGACCTCAAACTATGATATTAGAAATCTTTTATCATTGGAACAAGGAAACAGGAGGAATAAAAGAGTTTCTGAATAATCCAACTCTAAAGAATGAATGGATTGAAGAACAATCAACAATAGAAATAATCAACAAATTAAAGAGAATGAATGATAACAATGAAACAACATACCATATTTTATGAGATGTAGCCAAAGTAGAACTTAGGAGAAAATTTATATCTTTGAGTGCTTACAACAATAAAATAGAGAAAGAGCAAATCAATGAATTGGGCATGGAACTACAAAAAAAAATGGATAAAGAACAAATTAAAATGTCAATTAAAAAGTAAATTGGAAAATCTAAAAATTAAAGGAGAAAGTAATAAAATAGAAGTAAGAAAAATTGGAGAACCAATAAATAAAACTATTACCTGGATTTATGTGAATAAACAACAAAATAGGTAATTTTTTTGATATTTTGATTAAAAAAGTAAAACCAAATTGAAAGTATCAAAAATGAAAAGACTTCAAATGAAGATGAATTAAAACAATGAGAGCTATTTTACCTAATTATATGCCAATAAATCTAGCCACCTAAGCAAAATGAATATTTACAAATAACCATAAATTTCCCAGATCAACAGAAAAAAATAGAATACATTAATAACCCTATTTAAGAAAAATAAATTGGACAATGGACTCCCAAAGGAAAAAAATCTCGAAGGCCAGATAGATTCACATGTGAATTCCACCAAACATTTAAGGTACAATTATTTACAATGCCATATAAACTATTTGAAAAATTAGATAAAGGAGTATTACCATATTATTTTTAATGGCAGAAACATAGAACTGATGCCTAAACCAAGAAGAGCAAAAACTGATAAGGAAAGCTATAGACCCATTTCGCTAGTAAATATCAATGGGAAAATATGCAAATAAAATACTAGCAAGGATGTTACAGCAATGTATCACAGAGATCATGTATTATAACAAAGTGAGATTTATGCCAGAGAAGTAGAGCTGGTTCAATTATGGAAAACTATCAGTATAATGGACAATAACAACAACAAATAAAAAAAAACATGATTTTCTCAACAGATTTTTTGATAAAATACAATACTTATTCATATTAACCCCTCCAAATAAAAAAACAAAGGAACCACTGCTTAAAATAATAATAAGTATTTATCTAAAACCATCAGCAAGGATTATCTATAATGGGGATAAGCTAGAAGCATCCCCAATAAGATCAGAGGTGAAGAAAGGATGCCCATAATCACCATTATTATTCAATCATATACTAGAAAGGCTAGCCATAGCAATAAGAGAACAAAAAGAAGTTGACGGTATTAGAACAGGCAGTGAGAAACAAAACTATCACTCTTTGAAGACTATTATGGTATCTTTACAGAATTCTATAAAATCAACCAGAAAACTAACTAAATAATTAATGGCTTTTACAAAGTTACAGGATATAAAATAAACCCACAAAAATCATCAACATTTCTATGTATTACAAAGTCTGGCAGCAAGGGATCGAACGAGGAATTCAATTTAAAATGACTGTAAGTAATATAAAGTATTTGGGATTTTGTTTACCAAGACAATCCCAGGAACTATATGAACACTACTACAAAATACTTTTCCCACAAATAAATTCGTATCTATAAAGCCAATATAATGAAAATGGTGATCCTACCTAAATTCATTCAGTGTCATAACAATTGAACTACCTCATAGAGGTAAGAAAAAATTATAACAGAATTCATCTAGACAAAAAATCAGAAACATCCAAGAAATTATTGAAAAAAATATGACAGAAGTTTGCTTAGCTCTACCAGATCTTAAACTCTATTACAAAGCAGTAATCATCAAAACAATCTAGTATTGGCTAGGAAATATTATGGTGGATCTGTAGAAATGATTAGGTACAAAACATAGAGTAGTATGTATCTGTAGTAATCTAGTTTCTGATAAACACAATGATCCAAGTTTTTTGGTCAAGAACTCAATATTTGATAAAAACAAGCAATAAAAAAAAAACTGCTGGTAAAACTAGAAAGAAGTTTGGTAGAAAATAGGTATAAATCAACATCTCACATCATATACCCTGATAAGGTAAAAACGGGTACATTTTTTACATGAAAAGAGTGATACCACAAGCAAATTAGGAGAGAATAGACTAGTTTTTCTGCCATATCTATTGATAAGGGAAGAATTTTGGAACAAAAAAAAAATGAAGAACATTACAAAATTTAAAATAGATAATTTTAAGCTGAAAAGTTTTTGCACAAAAATAAAGCAATGGAACCAAAAATTAGAAGGAAAGCCAAAAAAAACCCTGACCCCAAAAAACTTATAGTATGTTTCTCATGTAAAGACCTCCTTTCTCCATTAATAGGAACTGAGTCAAATTTGTAAGAATATGAGTAATTCCCAATTTATAAATGGTCAAAGCATAGGAATAGGCAGCTTTCAGATGAAAAAATCAAGCTATGTATAGTCCTATTTTTTTTAAATCCTGTAAAGCACTATTGATTAGATAAATTAAAATTAAACATCTGTGAGCTACCATTTCATATCTATTAGATTGGCTAATATGACAGGAAAAAAATGATGAAAGGGGTAATATGGGAAAATTGGGACACTAATGCACTGTTGATGAAGTTGTGAATTGATTCAACTATTCTGGAGAGTAATTTGGAAGTATATCCAAAGAGCTATAAAATAGTGCATACTCTTTGATCCACAGCTAGATCTATATCTTATATAGATCAAAGAAAAAGGAAAAGACCCTATATGTACAAAAACTTTTACAGTAGCTCTTTTTGTGGTGGCAAAGATTTGGAAATGGAAGGGATTCACATCAATTGGGTAGGAGCTGAACAAGTTGTGGTATATAATTGGTACAGACTACTCTAGTACTATATGATAGCAAGACCCTTTTAGAAAAACCTGGAAGGACTTACATGAATTGATGGAAAGTGAAATGAGCAGAATTAGGAGAACATTGTACACTGTAACAGCAATATTTTATAATAATCATTTATGAATGACATATCTATTCTCAGCAATATGATTTAAGACAATTCTAAAGCATTTGTGATGACATATCCTATTCTTCTCCAGTAAAAGAAATGAAGGAGTCTGAAAGCATATCAAATAATATCCTTTCTAAACTTTCTTTATTTTTACTTTTTGACCTGTTTTCCTTCACAACATTACAATATGGGAATATGTTTTGCATGTGTGCAATATCAAATTGCTTATTTTTTACTGAGGAGGGAGGAGAAGGTTGGGAGATAGAGAATTCAAAACTCAAAATTTTAAAAATTTATTTTGAAAAAATGTTTACCTGTAGTTGACAGTGAAATATTAAAAAAAAAAAAGCATTTCTGAGCAAAGCAGTATCTTCTCTATCAATTAGTCTGGATCACTACAAAACAGTTACCAATTTTGTCTGTCAACTTTGATCAGCATGTGTCAGGTCCTTTATTTTATCTTCAGTAATAAGTTCTTCTTTACTAAACTTCCATACAAGCTTCTTTCTTTAGCTAGTCATTTGCTATCATCTCTATCCTTAGTTCTAACAACTCAAATTGTATAATCCTCATAATCAATTACCTATTTCTCCCTTGTGATATGACTTAAAATTTTCACAATTAATTTTTTCACAGTTTTAGATTCCATATCCTTTTTCAATTTATCCATACAAGGGTTATTTATTTAATAGTTTATCAGCTATATGCTTCAATGCTCTGGAAACAACCACCTTAAGATGAGCAGATGATCCACAATACTTCAAACTCATTATTGCCTCAGTCATTGTTCTCCCTTCAAACAGATGTTTCCATTATATTTATCTGAGCAGATATTCTCTCTCAAGTCTTTAAACAGTATGTCTAAGAATGTAAGTTGATTTAAAACTTGATTTTGTGTTCTCTTCAAACAAATATTTCTTTTATATTCTTTTAAGAAACAAAAATTCCCACAGAGGCAAGGGGCATTTAAGTCATGTGAATCAATTCTTAATAAAGAAAATGTAATCCAATGAACAATATGAATAATGGCCACAATAATGTAATTAGGATATTTGTTCACTTAAATCTTATCCAACTCTTCGTGACCCCATGTACCATAATACATCAGGCCCCTTCTGTCCTCCACTATCTCCTGAAGTCTGTCTAAGCTAATGTTTGTTGCTTCCATGACACTATCTATCCATCTCAACCTCAGCTGTCCCCTTCTCCTTTTGATTTTAGTCTATCCCAACATTAGGGTCTTTTCCAATGAGTCCAGCCTTTTCATTATTTAGTCATAGTGTTTAAGCTTGAGCTTAATTGTTTGCCCTTCCAATAACTATTCTGAATTTATTTCTTTAAGTATTGACTGATTTATCCCCTCGCTGTCCAAGGTATTCTCAAAAGTCTTCAGCACTGCAGTTTAAAATTGTTGATTCTGTGGTGCTCAATTTTCCTTGTATTCCAACTTTCACAGCCATATATTACTACTAGAAAAATTATAGATTTGATCAAATAGGTTTTTTTTTGTCAGCAAGATATCTCTGCTTCTTAGAATGATGTCCAAATTTTTAATAACTTTCCTGTAAGGAGGGACTGTCCTTTAATTCCATGGCTATGGTCACCATCTACAGTGATCTTTGAGTCCAAGAATATAAAATCAGATATCATTTCCATTTCTTCTAATTCTGTTTCTCTGAAAGTGATAGGACGTGTTGCCATGATCTTAGGTTTCAGTTTTTGTTTCTTATCAATAACAGGTCAAATGTAGCTTTAAATGTTGAATCAATTTGACATGTTAAAAAACTTAGTTCCTTTTTATGGAAAAAACTGTAAATTAAGTAAGAGAAAGTGTTTTTCAGTTAAATGGCTATATGAAATGATTTTGCTTAACTTTTATTAGTTTATGAAGTAATTGTGTTAAAACTAGAAAGTATAAATAAAAAAAGAAAGTTGAAGTTATTGTGAAGGAAATGGTGATAGTACTTGGTGACTGATGAATATTTGGTGGTGATGGCTGATTTATATATAATCTCTTCATTAAAGGAGGTCATAGTCACGTAGGGATATGGGGAATGAATGGAGGCAGTATAGAGCCCTTATATCAACTAATGTTCAGTGCATCCAAATGGAATAATCAAGTTCAACACCCTCCACTGTTGTTGACCCTTTGGGAGCATTGTTAAAAGTCAAATTCCACAATGTTTATTTTCTGAGTGATCTAATATCTTCAGAATGAGACTACTTCCTAAATAACTCTTGGAATATCCTAGCGTATACCAGAAATTGAGAGTGCTATAAATTACATATATCATCAAATGTCAAGTGTTTGTATAACTCCAAATTCTATGCTATGGACATCTCAACCATATCTATATATTAATGAATAAGCAAACAATTATTAAGTGCCTGCTATGTGTCAGGCACTATGGAGAAGTCAGGAATTCAAAATATATCCTGGCCCTATCCTATTTATAAAGGTAGGATCAATAATCTATAGCTCCATTATGCTATCATGGACTGAGTCAGACATAGAGTATGAAATTATGACTTGGCATTCCTTCAGAAGTAAAGTGAGTGATCATGATGGTGAGGGGACACAAAATCACGATACTCTACCTGAAAATTAAAAGAAGAAAGTAGGGTTATTAACCTGGAAAAGAGGTGATTTTGGGGTCATGTGGTCATTGCCTTCCAAAATATAAAATGTTGTCATATAGAAGAGTGATATTACTTATTCTTTTATGCTACAAGAGTAAATTAGGATCCAAGGAGAAGAAACAAGAGAATTGTATTTGAGCTCAATAAAAGAAAAAAATCTTGCTAAAAAAGAGAGATTTGCAAAAGTTGAATGAAGTATCTAGTGTGGTAGTGAGTTGTTTGAGGAAAGTATTGAGACATACATGCCAAGGATATTGTACAGGAGATTCATATTTTATACATCAAGTAGGAGATAAAAGTATATAAGGCAAGAATCTTTTCAACTCTGAGATCATGTGATTCTTTGCTTCTTTGAGACCATCTAATATTTGGTGTGAATACTTTCCCCTGCATGCCTTGAAATTGGGGTTGCCTAATTTTCTCTTCTGAATTTAGCAATGCATGAAATATTGAGCACAATCAGGCCTCTACTAAAGTATGACATGAATTTAAAGATCCACTGCTCAAGTGTGTTGGTATCAAATATCCTTTGTTCTGATATTTCAATAAATGATCTCTGTTTTGTCCAAGTGTCTCAGTTTCTCCCCTTGTATCCAATGCCAGTAACTGGGTTCATTCCATATTTTTCTGTCCTTATATTTCTTTCTTGGTATTTTGAACTACATTCCATGTCCTATATGATGGGGACCCCACCAAATTTCCCCTAGTCCTCCAAAGAATACACATTTTTTTCTCTAAAATGAAACCTCTGCAACTAGGTTCATTAAATGTAAATTGTTGGAACTCTCTGAAAAGTTACTAATTGCCTAGAATGCTTCCTATTATCAGGAACTAGGTATATTTGCCTTTAGACTTCTTTGACAACCCCTTTTCATTTTTCCTGTGAAATTCCAGGATACCAAATCCCTAAATTACCACACAGTCAGTTCTCCTACCATTATTTTAATTTATGCCACCTTTTAATTACCTCCTAATCCACAGTGCTTCCAAATCACTGGTCCTAAACTCAAAGATTTTGTAAGACTCTGTAACCTGGACATATGACTGCCCATAAAGCTTTATTCCTGAATGCTTAAAGTCCTTTGAAGTTGAAGTTTTCTTCTTCCTTTTCCAAATGGAAAATTATAAGTGAGTAAAAAAAATACTTTATTAAAAAAATATTGAGAATCTCAACCGTTATGGAAATTCAGGAAATTGTGCAATGGCTTTTCTCAGGCGTATAATGTTTGTATTCCTGCCATAGACAAGTGTCTGTTATCTCTTTTCCAAGTATAAACTTATCTCCCTTCTAGAGAAGATGAAGGAGCTTGCCAAATGTTTTTCCACATTCCAGTTTGTTAGGGAAAATGAAGTGGTCCTAAAGGAAACGGAAGTGAGACTACCATGAGACAGAAAAAGATACAAGGTTGAGTAGGGGAGACAGCACTAGGCAATAGGCTAAACAGTCGAACAATTCCCCAGAAAGGAAAGAGAAGGAAAAAGACATCTCTAGAATGAGAAATTAACTAAAAAAATTTTTTTGAGAGGCTTCCTGAAAAGAAAGGTTATTGTTGTTGGTCCTTCATTCCTGAAGAGTTTGAAATGATATTACTATGTTGGAGTCAAGGTGCTGTGTGTCCACATGTGACTGATCAGACCAAAATGAGCTTGGAAAACTCTACCACGAGTCACATATTTGTGAACACTTAGGGAGGAGATGTCTCTAAATTCATGTATCCCACGTTTCTTTTGAGCTACTTTTATTCTGCTTTGCTCCTAGAGCATAGCACCTTCTTAATAACACACCGTGCTAGGCAGTCCTGTGCCAGTGCCTCACATGTCTCATAATTGATAACAAAGTTCTTCAGGGAGACTTTGAGAATTTCCCTGTATTGTTTCTTCTGACCTTCAGATGGGAGCCTGACTTGTGTGAGTTCTCTGTAAAATAGTCTTTCAGGCAAATATATGTTTAACATTTGAGCCATCTCACGAACTCAGTAGAGCTGTGCTCCCTGCAGGAGAGTATGAATGCTTGGCAGTTTAACTGAAGAAAGGACCTCAGTGTCTGGTTCCTTATCTTTTCAAAAAAATTTTTTTCTAAAATTTTATTTATTAATTTATGGAATAAAACAAGCATTTTTATAATGTATTTAAAAATGTTGTCCATGAAACTGCACATCTACCATGCATAAGTTGCTGTTCCTTTCAAATATACAACAAAATTATCAAGTAATTTTTCTTCTTTTTTTCTCCCTGCTCTAGAGATGACTATCATTAGACCCAAATTTTATATCTACTTGTGTGTATGGATATATATGCACATTTGTTTATGTGTGCCTATATGTGCATACATGTATACACATGTATGCATATGTATCTGTGCATACATGTATATATACATTATATTTGTGTGTATGCATTTGTATACATATGTATAACTTTGTATCATTATTGTATATATATTTCCATTTATCAGTTTTTTCTCTGGATGGAGATAGTGTCTTTCTTCATATATCCTTTATGGTTAATTTGGGTATTTATAATTGAATAACTTACTCAAGGTCATACTTACAACAATATTGTTATTACTGTTTATATAATGTACTCTTGGTCCTGCTCCTTTTGCTTTTCATTTTCATCTGTGTGTATTTTTCTAAAATCACTGAGCTCGTCATTTCTTATCCACAATAGTATTCCATCACAATCATGTACTACAACTTGTTCATCTGTTCCTCCATTGATGGGCATCCCTGCTATTTCCAGTTTTCTGCCACCACAAAGAGAGCTGCTATAAACCTTTTCAGACATATAGGCTTTTTTTTTCTTTTCCCCTAATTATCTTTGGGAATAGACCAAGGAGAGGTATTTCTGGGTCAAATGGTATAAGTAATTTGATAACTCTTTGGGCATAATTCCAGATTGCTCTCCAAAATCATTTCATCAGTTCACAATTTCACCAACTGTGAATTAGGGTCCCAGTTTTTCCACATCCTTTCTAACGTTTGTCATTTCCCCCTTTTATCATTTTAGCCAATCTGACGGGTAAAATTGTATCTCAAGGTTGTTTTTATCCGCATTTTTCTAATCAATATTTAGAGTTTTTTTTTTATATGACTATAAATTGTTTTGATTTCTTCATTGGAAAACTGCCTGTTCATATCCTTTGTCCATTTATCAGTTAGGAATAATTTTTATTCTTATGGATTTGACAAAGTTCTTTATATATTTTAGATATGAGCTGGCCTCATATCTTACCAGGGGATCCTCATAATCTTCCTAAGACACTCAAATGGAAGTGATTTAGTATCGTGATACCAACATGGTGCTGGTATACTGTCCAGATTTCACATGCATATAACAAGGTTAGCAAAACAGCTCTTTAGACCTTCAGTTTGGTGGGCAGCCTAATACATTTTCTCTCCCACTTTTTCTTTCAGAGCTTCCCAAACACTGGACTGGCTCTCACAATGTGTGCATCGACCTCATCTTCTATATGAAAATTCCTCGAATGTATACTGCCAAGGTAAGTGAACTTATCCACAGCATTCAGAATAACCAGCGGTTCCACATATGGATGATGCCATGCTGACTGGTGGAGGACCTTTTTTTGCGTGGGGTTAATTGGTATGCTAAAATTAAGACAAGAAGGAGAGAATGGATCCATAATTTGTTGAAATCAGTCTCACAGGTTGCATTAAGTGCAGATGAATCTGTTAACAAAAATTCATATATCAATTCTCCTGCCATGTTTGATCATCTGTGCCTACTGTGGCATCAAAGTCATCAAGAATTATAAACTTGTCATCTTTGATGACAGATGATGATGATGATAGTCGCCAGGTCTTCATAAAATTTAACCTTATCTGGGCTTATCATGGTGGGAACATATGCATTGAAGACAGTGGCAGGTGAGAGTTGGGAGGCAGATGGATACCATTGTTGGAAAGGATCCATGAAAAAGGAGCTTGGTAGCCCTCACACCCGAGGTACTAGTATTCCCTAGACATTTGTACAACCTGAAAAGAAAGGAGTAGATATCCTGAAGAGGAAGAAATAGTGTCCTCCAAAGAATAAGTACTGAGCCATAAAATCACCTGATGTGAACAATCATCCAATAATGGTTAAAGGAAGAAGATAAGAGTAGTTGTAGTTAGTGGTTCCCTGTTTAGAGGTATTAGAATAGCTGTTTATCAACCTTATAACAACAAAAGGGTATTATATCTCTAGGGCATATCTTCACAAGAGCCTTCTGTCTGGTCTTCCTGACTCAAATCTCTTCCTACTCTGCTCCAGTTTCTGCTTAGCTTTCAAACTGATGCTTCTAAATTGGAACATTGCCAGGTACTCAATAAACTGTAGTGACTATTGCCTCTAAGATAAATATAAAATATTCTATTTAACTTTCATTGATCTTGATAACTTAACACCTTCTTGCTTTTTGAGTCTTCTTAAGCCTTATTCCTCACTATATATTCTACAACACAGTAACACTGTCCTTCTTCCAGGTCCTCACACCTGACACTATCCTAATTCCAGGCATTTTCATTGGTTATCTTACATTCCTGGAATGTCTTAAGCAACTGGCTTGCCAGCCTTTCTTCAAGCCAAACCCCATCTACTACAAAAAATCCTTTCCTTATCCCCTTTAATGATAGAACCTGCCGTCTATGATTATGTGTGTACATGTATGTATATGTGTATATGTGTGGATGTATCTTTTTAGTATGTGGTTGTCTTTCTCTTTAGATTGTGAAATCCTTTAGCTCAGGGACTGTTTTTTTTGCCCCTATTTGCATCCTCAAGTGCTGATCACAGCACCAGCATATAGTAAGTTGTTAATAAATGCTTCTTGATTTGACTTGATATGATAGAGAATCCTCCAAATTCTGGTGATTCACATGAGAATATATGACATCAGAAAGAATTTCTACATATTACCAAGCATTGGGAAGGAAATGAAGGCCATTGGGACATGAATTTCCCTCACAGTTTCTATCATAGTTGCCCACTGAAGGCAAGGTATGTAGAAGAGAAAAAAAATTAGGAAGTAAACAGCTGGCTAAAAGTTGTATCTGAATATGGAATTTCTATTTATAGTCACTAGCATAGGATAAAGATATTATAAATGCTTGACCAGAGAGGGATATATTAAACAAAGGCAGGGAAAATAGATATTTGCCAGGAGTTTGAAAATTTGATTAAAGAGTTTTAAATTGGAAAAAAATAAGGAAGGGGAAGTATCACCTATGTATATTTCTCAAAATGTGTACCATAGAAAGTAGCTATAGATAAGGAACAAGAAATAGCAGCTATGATGTCCAGAATTTCATAGGAGACACAATCAAAGAGATAGCAATAAAACCCATGGAATCATATGATTATAAACAAATGTCAAAGTTTAGGCAAAAAAAAAATGAAGAAAGAGAGTTCCTAACATGCAAAGAAAATTTTGATGTTTGATGTACTTATCACAGAGAAAAATTTCCTCAGATTGTGCATTATTATACTTTAGTCCAGAGGGAGTCCACAGGTCCCCCACTGCTGCTTTAATATAAGAGACAGAGTCAGTAAAAGTTTTAGGGTTAAGGTAGCATTAGATGTCAAATAAGTCTAATCATGATTCCTTGGAAGTCATAGGAGATGAAAACCATGATATAGATTATTTGGGTGAAGATCAATGAAATGAGAAATTAATAATTTTTGTCATTGGATTATGCAAAAATCCCACCTGGAAAGAAAAAAAATACATTAATTTGAGAAACAGATCACAAGCCTAAAGTTATTGCTTTATAAAATAGTGTTAAATGATTTTAATTATCTAGCCATATTCTGCCTTGTTTTGTCTCTTTCTGTTTGTCTTTTTGTCTGTCTCTCAGACACTCTTTTTGTCTATGTGTCTCTCTCTGTATGTCTCTGTCTCTTTGTCTGGCTGTGTGTATGTGTCTTCTTCATTTTCCCTCTTTTGCAAAATTTAAGATATATTTTGGCTTATTTTATTTTCCTTAAAGATAATTTATTCTTCAAATAGTGGAGAAGCCAAAGGGGGAATATATTTTTTTAACCTGGTTCTCAGTAACAGGGTTCCTGGGAACAAATGATGGAAACAAAGGGGAGGGAGCAACCACTCCTCCCCAGAATTTGTGTTAGAAAAGGAGAGGGAATCCTGTAATTGTTGTGCTTTCAGTTTTTGAAAAGTAGATTTTAAAGTTTTCAAAAGGAATACATACATATATACATATACACACATATGCACATATATATACAAGCACACATCCACATACATGCATATACATACATACATATGCATGCATATATATGTGTATATATATATATATTCCCATTAACTCAAATTCTACAGGAGGAGATGGAGATGGGATATTCAAGAATGACATTTAGAAGACATGGAGGGAAATGATTTCATTGAGGAGGAAAAAAATGTGATTTGTCTGAAGAGGTTAATGTAGATAGAAAATGCAAATTTATTTTTAAAATAAACATTCAGATGATAGAGCATAAAAAGAGTTAAGAGAATCTCTATGTTTTGAATTGTCCTGAAAAATACTTCCAGTAATGCTAAATTATGCAAACAACTTTAATCAAGTATTTGACATGTCTTGTTCAGTATGCTAAGCTCTAGAGATACAAAGAAAAAATAAAGCCAGTGGCTGGCCTCAAGGAATTTAACATAAACAGACAAAAAAATAAATGCATACATATATACACAAATAAATGAATAAATAAATGTATAAGTAAATACTTTAATGAGCAAATAAACATATTTAGATAAATAAAAATGAATACAAACAAATAAATGAATGAAAGGATAGATAAGTTCTTACTATGTGCCAGGTCCAGATGAAGTAGTTTGCAGAATTGATCATTGTGATTATTGACTAATCTATAATATCTAATTTGGAGGCAATAGACAAGCCATTTCTTACTTCCCTAATCTTTTTAATTGAAAATTATTTTAAACATTTAAATATTAAATATTTAAAACCATAGAAAATGGGGAGGGTATCACATTACTGTAGGAGGGCTGATGCTGTCCCACTTAAAAATATTTTTAGGTGAGGACAGTCTAAAATTTAGGCAGCTGTGATTGAATTTGATACATGGGAAAAATTTTGAAAGTACCATTGAAAGTGTACTTAGCAACCATCTAGAAAGGGAAATTTTTTTTTAAAGAGCCAACATGGCTTCTTCATCAAAAACAGGTCATGCAAATAACCCTTATTTCCTTTTTTCCTCAGGATTTCTAAGCTACTAAATGATACAGTTTACACAGGTTTTAGAGAAGCTAAGATAGTTTATCTCAGAATGTGTGTGTGTGTGTGTGTGTGTGTGTGTGTGTGTGTGTAGAAGATAGGAACATAAATATTAGACAACATAGTTAGGGTTAGAACTAATTGGCTGTCTAGTCTCCAAGAGAACACTTCTTCCAAGGTAATTTTCCCAGAATCTAATACTCTTTCCACAATCCACCCCACCACTTAAATGTTAATATTCTTTTGCTCATCAAATTACCAAATTTTTATATTTGTTATTTGATCATCTGATCAGATTTAGAGCTGTAAAATATCTAAGATGACATCTAGCTCAATTGTCTCATTCCTTTTTTCAACCTAACCCCAGGCTATGAGAGGATAAATGAGTTTCTCAGTTATATAGCTTGTGAGTATCATAGCCAAGACTAGAACCCATGGCTTTTGACTTCAAATCTAACAGTCTTTCTACTGAAAAATGTTATAAGAAGATAAAAGCAGGTGCTTTTTTTTCTTCTTTTTAAAAAAATTTCTTTTATTTTTTTATTAAATGCTTTATTAACTTCTACTTTGCATCATTCATTTCTACAAGATTTTGAGTTACAAATTTTCTTCCCATTTCCCCCCTACCCACCACCCCAAAACAGTGATCCCACTGAATATCCCCTCACCAAATCTGCTCTCTCCTATATCTTCCCCTATGCCCCCTCCAACTTTCCAGTAGGGCACGGTGGATCTCTATGCTCCAGTGCCTGTATATCTTATTTCCCATTTACATGTAAAATAATATTGATAATAGTATATATATACATATATATATATATATATATATATATATTAACTTTTGATTTTAAAACTTTGAATTCCAGATTCATTCCCTTCCTCCCTTGTCATCCACCCTTACTGGGAAGATAAGAAATTCAATATAGGTTGAACATGTGTAGCTATGCAAAACATTTCCATAGTAGATAAATTGGAAAAGACGGACTATATTTCCCTTACTCTTATCCCACCTCCCACTTGTTCTATTCTCTACTTTGATCCTGTCCTTTTTCAAAAGTGGGTGCTTCCAAGTTCCCTCCCACCCATCTTGCCCTCCCTTCCATCATCCCCGCTCTCATCCTCTTCCCCCTTACTCTCTTGTAGGGTGAGATACCATATTTAGTGTGTATGTCATTCCCTCCCTGAGCCAAATTCAGTGAGAATTAGATTGACCCATTCCCTTTTGACTTCCAGTTTTTCCTCTGTTTCTTTGCTTCCCTCATTTACTCATGTTGCTAACTCAATTACTTGACTTTTGGGCTTTTTGCCACAGTAGGACTCTGCTACCAGACAGGGGAGCTTTGTACCAAATCCTGGGGTTTTCTCAGCTGCTGAAGCTATTAGTTGGGTGCCCTCTCTGAAGCCTCCACATGCTCTGGCAAACAGGTCACATACCCCAGGACCTCCACCCTAGACCACAATCCAGATCCAAGCAGGTTAAAAGCAAGAGTGATTACTCCTCAAAATTGTGGCTTGGTCCCCCTACATACTGAAGGCCAGGAGCTGAAACTGCCACATGGTGGTGGCTGCATTTCCACAGAGCCTCAGTGGGTTCTCCCTCCAAGGGATAAAGGCCACACTACCAACTACTGAATCCCAAAGTCCACACTGCACTGACCTCTCACTTTGTCCTTAGTATCTATGGGTTGACAATTCTGGAAACCACCACAGCTGCTGGTGATCTGAAGTCCCTCCAGCTGGTGCTTGGTCAGGCCTGCCCTGGGGCTAAAACCTAGGGCTTGTACAGGGCCAGGGTCATCTCCCAGAGTGCTGCTCTGGCTGCTCCCTGCTGGCCTGCCGGGTTGTCCTCGGTGGGAGGTTAGCTTCTCTGTGTCATTTTGTGGGGTCTGTAGCTCCAAAGTTGGTTCAGAGTCATTTTTTAAATGAATTGGAGGTGGTGGGAGCCAGAGCCACATGGAAGTCCTGTTTCTCAGCAGATAATTTTTTTCACTTTTGAGACCCAGTGCATAGTATGCTTCTGGAATTGAATGGTCACCTAATGTTTTTTATTTCTTTATTTGACTTGGTTTCATAATTGGGACTCATACACAAAAATTCACACCAGACTGTTGAGCTTTGTAATTTGTAAAAGGCCAAAGTTTTCTGTAGGTAGAGGTCCTGGCAGATAGATAGATAGAGATAAAGATTGGGCAGCTAAGTGGTACAGTGGATTGAGCACCAGGCTTGGAATCAAGAAGACCTGAGTTCAGATCCAGTCCTCAGACACTCGCTGTATGACCCTGGATAAGTCACTTAACCCTGTTTGCCTTAGTTTCTTCCTCTGTAAAATGAAGTGGAAAAGGAAATGGCAAACATTCCAGAATATTTGTCAAGAAAATCCCAAATGGGGTCACAAAGAGTCAGATATGACTGAAATGACTGAACAACAAAAAGTCTTCTACCTGCTATCAGAATATTAAGTAATGGAGAGGAAGCTTATGCAAGTCAATATTTTCAAAATTTCCATATTTTCAAAAGTCTTGGGAAATAGTGACAGAAACATGAGTATAAATAGAGAGCTCTTTTGTTTTCGGAAGATCTTAGATTTTCCCAGTGAATTAAGAAAAGGAGTAATTCATAGGCAGTATTGAGTAAAGTTAAATAAGTACTTGTTAGAAATATCCACAGGCATAGCCCAAACCAAGTAAAGTGAGTGATTTATGACTCATACAGCTTTAATGATAAATAAATAAGAAATATGTAGTCTACATCAATAAGAAACAAGGTTAAAAAAATCCCAAACCAATGAAATGGAATGAGAATGAAATCTGTGATTGCCTTGAATATAATAATTTTCTAGTGTAAATGGAAAAAATGATATATGAACAAAACCATTTTATAGTCTAAAATTGTTGAAAGATATAGAACCAAGAGGTCTGCAAAGAATTGATAAACAGTTCTATAGTTCCTTAAAAATAAAAAAAATGCAAAAGGAAGATGTATATCAGAACTTCCACAAACCCCTTTATGGTGCCAAGTTTCAATAGTAATTTTTCTAGTGGAATTGGTACAATATAAGTAGAGACAAGACTGGAAGCTTGGGAAAAGATGAACAAACAAGAATGATATCTAGAAGGAAAAGGGGAAGGAAAGCAAATTTTCTTAGAAGCACATCTGCATTCATTGAACATCTGAATATGTGAGAAATGGTATTCTTGTAGCTGAAGCCATTTAGGTAAGAATTTTCTCAAATCTTCATGTGATACCAAGGGAATATAATAATCACAATCATAATAATAGCTAGCATTAGTATATAGCAGAGTTGTCAAATTTTATTGAAAAAAAACAAGTGTTGCCTGAACCTCAATAGTATGAAATTATGAAATGTTTAAGAAAATAAACAGAAATACAATACAATATAGATAATGTAAATGTGTGCATTTCCAAGTCAATCTGTAGTCAGCAGAGATACCTTTCCATTTGAATTTGACATAACTATCATAGAGTTGTAAGATTTGCAAAGAACTTTATATACATTGTCTCAGCTGATCACAAAAATACTCTCACATAGATGGTATTTTACATATAAGAAAACTGAGGCTCAGAGTATAAGCACCTTTCCCAGGGTCACAGAGAAAGGATATATCTGAGGTAAGATTTGAACTCATCTCCTTGACTTCAAATCCAATGCTCTATCATCTGCATCACCTAGCTACCTATGGTACTCACTTTTTTTTAGCCCAAGAAGCATTTAATTTGGGGTTCCATCTGTTGTTTTTTGTTTGTTTTGTTTTATGCTAATACATCTCCCACACTGGGTTTCTCATACAGTGTTTTATGGAAGGCAGCACAGATTTATCAAGTTCTCCTTTATCTTGCTCTCTTTGGAATAAATGCCTGATATTCTTATCTTTTTTCCCCCTAACCACTCCCTATCAATGGATCAGTCAGCAATCAGTTATTAACAACCCACCATGTTCCAGGCAGTGATCATACAAATGCAAAAGTAAGATAGTTTCTGCCCCCCAAAGCAACTTACAATGCCACTTTCTGCAAACACCTAGGGATTTAAAATAAAAATGAAATAAAAAGTTGGGAAGGTGGAATCAAGATGGCAGATTAGAGGGAAGAACCCAGCTGAATTCTTCCATCATTTCCCTCCAACAAACTTTAAAATAACACCTCAAATAAAATATTATAGTCGCAGAACCAGCAAAAGGTCAGGGTAAGACATTTTTCCAGTCTGTGTCAACTTAGGACATTAGTTGCAGAGCTCTATGACAGCATGGTGGGTGTGGACCCAGAGCATGGCAGCAGCAAATTCTGTGGGCCCTGAAGATGGCTGTAATAGTGGCAGGAGCAATAACTTTCAGGAACTCTCAGTCTGAGACAGCAAGGAGGATGGATAATATGTCAGAAAGAGATTACAGGAGACCCCTGTACTGTCAATAGGTGCAAGACCAGATGGTGTTTGGCAACTGTATTGTCCATAAGCACTTGTAGCTTGCAGTTACAATATAGAATGGGTGCTGGTGATATAGCACAAGGGAACACAAGCTCTGGTCACAGTTCCAGGGCCAAGTGGAGTGCCAGGGCTTGTGGCTGCAAGGGAGCAAGTGTTCTTCAAGGGGAAAGAACAAAGTACATAGCAGGAAGTAAGTGACCACAACTTTCCCCATATCACACCACCTTGAAAGCACCAAACATTTTCAAACTGAGAGAACTAATTCTGAAAAAAAAAAAAAAACCAGGATGATAAGATCCTGAGGCTTGAGAAGTTTCTATTAGAAACAAGGGAAGAGATCAACTTTAATATAATTTTAAAAGTCAAGAAAGAGGATAGAAAAATGAGAAGACAACAACAACAATAATAAAGACAACAACTATGGAAAAACAGCTACAAGCAAAGCCTTTAAAACTGCTAGTTGGACTTAAGTCCAAAAAGAATTTCTAGAACAATTAGAGAAAGCGATAAAAGTGATAGAAGAAAAATTGGGATAAGAAATGAGAGAGATGGAAGCAAATGAATAAAAGTGATTGAAAAGCTTGGCAAAAAAAAATACTGAAGAAAACACGTTAAAAAGCAGGGTAGGCCGAATGGTAAAAGAGGTGGAAAAATCCACTAAAGAAAATAACTTAAAAAGTAGAATAATATAAATGGAGAAGGAGGAACAAATATTAACTAAAGAACTCATAAAAACAGACTTGGCCAAATGAAAAATGAGATATAAAAGATGTACAAAAACTCCTTAAAGAAAATAATTCCTTAAAAAATAGAATTAGCCAGGTGGAGTCAAGATGGCAGAGTACAAAAAGGACTTCGGCAGAGCTCTGACTCTCACCTCCTCCAATTCATGTAAAAGGTGACTCTGAAGAAACTTTGGAGCTACAGAACCCATACATTGACACAGAGAAGTTAACCCAGCGGGCTGGCATCAAGCGGCCAGCACAGTGATCTGGGACCCAATCCCAGCCCTGTACAAGCCTAAGATGTTAGCCCTAGGGTAGACCTGACCAGTTGCTGGCTGGAAGGAATTCAGAACACTAGCAGCTGTGGTGGTTTCCAGAATTATCAACACATAGATGCTAAGGACACAGTGAAAGGTCAGTGCAGTGTGGACTTTGGGATCCAGTAGTTGGGAGTGTGGTCAGCCTCTGCCCCTGGGGTGAGAAGCCACTGAGGAGCCATGGCCGTGCAATTGCCACCCCATGTCAGCTTCAGCTCCTGGTCTGTAGTTTGTAGGGGAACCAAGCAACAAATCTGAGGGGTAATCACTCTTGCTTTAACCTGTTTGGATCTGGATTGTAGTCTAGGGTGGAAGTCCTGGGGTATGCAACCAGCTTGTCAGAGTGTGTGGAGGCTTCAGAGATGGCAGCCAGCTAATATCTTCAGCAGCTGAGAAAACCCCAACATTTGGTATGGAGCTTCCCTGTAGGTAGAAGAGTCCTACTCTGGCAAAATCCCAAAAGTCAAGTAATTGAGTGGCAACATGAGCAAATGAGGGAAGGAAAGTAAATGGAGAAACCCAACTTTACACTCCTATTTTAGGGACAGAAAGGATCAAAGCATGGAACAGGAGGAAGGCAGTGAAGTCAGAACTACTGCACCAGAAGCTTCGAAGAAAATACAATCTGGTTACAGGCCATAGAAGATGTTAAGATGGATTTTGAAAAGCAAAAAAGAGAAATGGAGGAAAAATTGGGAAGGAAAATGAGAATGATGCAAGAAAATTAAGAAATGAGAGTCAACAACCTGACTGAAGAAAAAAAAACACCTTAAAAATAGACTAACTCAAATGGCAAAAGAGGCTCAAAAAGGCAATGAAGAGAAGAATTCCTTAACAAAGCCAAATTTGCCAGATGGAAAAGGAATCTCAAAAGCTCACTGAAGAGAATCATTCCTTCAGAATTAGATTGGAGCAAATGGAAGCTAGTGACTTTATGAGAAATCAAGATACTATTAAACAGATCCAAACAAATGAAAAAAATAGAAGGCAAGGTGAAATACCTCATTGGGAAAACCACTGACCTGGAAAATAGATCCAGGAGAAATAATTTTAAAAAATTATTGGACTACCTGAAAAACATGATCAAAAAAGAACCTAGAAATCATCCTTCAAGAAATTCTCAAGGAAAATTGCTCTGATGTTTTAGAACCAGACAGCAAAACAGAGGTTGAAAGAATCAACTCCTGAAAAAGATCTCAAAAAGAAAACTAGGAATGTTATAGCCAGGTTACTGAATTCCCAAATCAAGGAGAAAATATTACAAGCATCCAGGAAGAAACAATTTGAATATTGTGGATACAATCTGGATAACACAGGATCTAGCACATTCTACACAGAGGGATCAAAAGTCTTGAAATATGATATTCTGGAGGTCATAGGAGCTGGGATTAAAACCAAAACTGAGTATCATGTTTCAGGGCAAAATATGGTCATTCAGTGAAATAGAGGACTTTCAAGCATTCTTGATGAAAAAACCAAAGTTGAATAGAAAATTTGACATTCAGATACAAGAAGCAAGAGAAGGATGAGAAGGTAAACAGAGAAAAGAAATCATAAGGAACTTATCAAATTTGAACTATTTTGTTCCTACATGGAAAAATGAGAATTGTAACTTATGTAACTTTTCTCAGTATGAGAATAGTTGAAGGGAATAGAAATATGTGTGTGTATGTGTGTGTGTGTGTGTGTGTCTGTCGACATCAGAATGTATGCGAGTGTATGAATACATATGTGAATGTGTGTATATATGTGTACAGTTATACATAGAGATCACAGGACCAATTTAATAGGAAGGGATGATTCTTAAAAGCTGATATTAAGAGGTGAGAAAGGAATATAATGAGAGAAGATGGGGAGAGACAGAATGAGGTAAACTATCTCATATCTGAGAGGCAAGGGAAAATGGTTACAATGGAGGGCAATAATAGGAAGGCAAAAGGGAATGGGTCAACATTATTCTCATTGAATTTGGCTTAGGGAGGGAATGACATACATACTAAATAGGGTATCTCACTCTACAAGAGAGGAAGGGGAAAGGGGATGAGAGGGGGAATAATGGAAGGGAGGGCAGGCTGGATGGAGAGGGAATTTGGAAGCACTCACTTTTAAAAAGGGACAGGATTGAAGTAGGCAAAAGAATAAGTGGGAAGTGGGATAAGAGGGAGTAAAATATAGTCAGTCTTTTGCAATATATGCAAAGATGGAAATGTTTTGCATAGCTACACGTGTATAACCTATACTGAATTGCTTATATTCCCAGTAAGGATGGGGGACAAGGGAGGAAGGTAATAAATATGGAATTCAAAGTTTTAAAATCAAATGTTTAAAAAAAAATATATATATATATATATATATTATTAATGATATTTTGCATGTAACTGGGAAATAAGACATACAGGCACTGGGTCATAGAGATCCACCATGCCCTACTGGAAAGTCAGAGAGGGTATGCAAGAAGATATGGGAGAGAGCAGACTGGAGGAGAGGATATTTTGGGGTGGTGTGTAGGGGAAAAACGGGGAGAAAATTTGTAACTCAAAATCTTGCAGAAATGAATGATGTAAACTAGAAGTTAATAAAGCATTTGATTAAAAAAAAGAAAACAAAATTAAAAAAAATAAAATTAGCCAAGAGGAAGTTAATGACTTTATGAGACATCAAGAAACATTAAAACAAAGTCAAAAGAATGGAAAAATAAATAAAATGCAACATATCGAAAACCAACTCACCAAGAAAATAGATCAAGAATAGATAATTGAAGAATTATTGGACAACCTGAAAGCCATAATCAAAAAATCATATTTCAAGAAGTTGACAAGGAAAACTTTCTCAATATCTTAGATCCAGAGGGTAAAATTCAAATTGAAGGAATCCCTCCACCACCTACTGAAAGCGATCCCACAATGAAGACCTGAGTTCAGATCTGGCCTCAGAAACTTTCTATCTGTGACACCCTGAGCAATTCACTTAATCTTGTTTGCATGAGTTTCTCATCTGTAAAATGAGCTAAAGAAGGAAATGCCAAACCACTCCAGTATCTTAAAAGAAAACCACAGATGGTAACATGAAGATTTAAACATGACTGAACAACAACATGACCCTTTGTACATAGTTCCAAATTGTTCTCTAGAATGTTTGGGCCAATTCATTTTTCCACCAAGAGTTCATTAGTGGACTTATTCTTCATTTCTCCCCTCCCTTGTGTTTGTCATTTGTCATTTCAGGGATGTGTGAGGAGGCACCATTGTTTTCATGTGCATTTCTCCATTCAATAGAGATTTAGAGCATTTTTACTTAGGGTTTTATATGACTTTGATTTGTTTTCTAAAAACATCTTGTTTATATCTTTTCACAATATGTCAATTGGGGAATGGCTTTTTAAAAATTTGATTCACTTCTATAGTCCGTATATATTTGAGAAATGTGACATTTATAAAAAAAAAATGCTGTAAAATGTTTTGATGTTCCTTCATTGTGTATAGTACCTTTTAGCAAAATGTGGATTCCCTGCTTATCTTTTTAAAATTAGGTCTGTTTTGAGTTTTTCTTGTCTGATATCATGATTGCTACCCCTGCCTTTTTTGCTTCAGCTGGAGAATATTAGATTCTTCTCCAGCACTTTATTTTAACTCTGTGTTTATATTTCTGTTTCAAGTGTGTTTCTTGTAAAAATATATTTTTGAACTCCAGTTTCTAATCCATGATGCTTTCTGCTTTCATTTTATGAGTGAGTGAATTAAAATTTGCCACTGTGATTACTAATTCACTAATTTTGTATTTCCTTCATCCCTTGTTTTTATGTTTTTTCTCTTTTTATCCTATCTCACCTCTAACGTCTATTTTGTTTATTATCACTGCCTGCCTCAAGCTGTCCACCCTTTTATTATCCCACTTCATTTGCTTATCCACTTCTTCTCCTATTCTGTTTTGAGTAAGTTAGATTTCTATACAAAAATGAATGTGCATATATATTATTCCTTTCTTGACCCAGTTCCAAAAAGAGTGAGTTTCAATTACTGATCACCATGCCACCCCTATTTCCCTCACTATTGTAAAAGTTCTTGTGCACCTTTGATGTGAGAAAAATTTCACCATTTTACTTCTCCCTTTCCCCTTCTTCCAAAGTGTCCCTTCTCATTACCTTTCAATTTTTTGGAAATCAGTGTCTTAGAAGATAAATGATAAATTAAGCTGTCTTTCTAATCCCATAGGTTTGAATCAATTGCCAACAAATTCAGACCTATAACTCTATTCCATTGTACTACATGCTATATTCAACATTTGGCAGACACTTCACATCAACTGTGTGCAAGGCATAATGACACAGACAAAAACAAAATGCAGGCTCAGCCCACAAGAAGCTTATATTCTCCCTTAACCACTGGCTCCAATAAATAATTTCTAGTCTAAGTAAACATACTAGTTTTGGATTGTGTCAATGACTCCAGCCCATGGAAACCCCAGCTTTCTCAGGAGGACTCACTCTTTCCTTTTCATGTGAGAAGAAAATACAAATGGGCTGGATTGAGGTGAACCAGAGAAGTTAACAGATAGATATGAGGAAGGAAAGAATTATAGGCATAGTGGACAGCCAGTGAAAATGCATGCAGTGCAGAGATGGAAGAATAGTGTTAGAACAACAGCAAGGAAACATCACAGAATTATTTAATCATTAAAATGGAATCACATGGACAAATAGAAAAGAGTAAATAAAAATAAGTAGCTCTAAAATTTGTTTAGAGTCATATTTTATAGGCATTTGAGGTGGTTATGGGGGGAGCTCAAGGAGCTTTCCTGCTTCTATGCCTCCATCTTGTCTCCACACCCCCTTCCTCATCTTGTTCATTTTTAATCTGTGATTCTATGAGGTGGAGAACAATGTCTGCACTACAGTTTTTAGGTAAATATTTTTCCTATAACACAGTAAAGAATATTAATTACTTTCCCCTCAAAATTTTACCTTTTAAGGAGACAAATTCCTAAGGGATCAAATTGTGAATATTTGCTTATCATTGTATTCACATGAAAATAACACAATAATAATCTAAAGAATTATACATTTTATATACTTTTAAATTTACTTTTTAATCTATTTTAATTTACTCTCAGTTATTATCAGTTATTGTTAAAACTAGCTTTGATTCTGTCTTAAGGAGAAAATTGTTCCTCATTGAGTGTGGAATGCTCACAAATGTAGACAGATAGCTATAGATATACATATACATACATGCTTATACATATAAGTGGAAGATAATGACTTTATGAGAAATCAAGATACTATTAAACAGATCCAAACAAAAGAAAAAATAGAAGTCAGTGTGAAATATCTCATTGGAAAAACCACCGACCTGGAAAATAAATCCAGGAGAGATAATTTAAAAATTATAGGCTACCTGAAAGCCATTATCAAAAAAAAAAAAAAAGAATCCAGAAATTTTCCTTCAAGAAATTCTCAAGGAAAATAGTCCTGATATTTTAGAACCAGAAGGCAAAATAGAAATTGAAAGAATTCACCAATCACCTCATGAAAAAGATCCTAAAAATAAAACTCCTAGGAATATTATAGCCAGGTTCTGGGGTTCCCAGATCAAGGAGAAAATATTACAAGCACCGAAAAAGAAACAATTTGAATATTGTGGAAACACAATCAGGATAACACACAATCTTGCAGCTTCTATGTTGAGGGATCGAAGGACTTGGATATTCCTTGGATCAAAAGAGCTAGGATTAAAACCAAGAATCACCTACCCACAAAACTGAGTATAATTTTCCAGGGGAACATATGGTCATTCAATGAAATAGTGCATTTTCAAGCATTCTTGATGAAAAGAAAACAGTTGAATAGAAAATTTTACATTGAAATACTAGAAGCAAGAGAAGCATGAGAAGGTAAACAGGGAAAAGAAATCATAAGGAACTTATCAAAGTTGAACTATTTACATTCCCACATGGAAAAAATGATAATTGTAACTTATGAAACTTTTTTCAGTATGAGGATAATTGAAGGGAATATAAATGTATTCATATATATACATACATATATATGCCTATATAGGAGGGTATATGTACATATGAATACATATACGAGTGTATATATATATATATATATGTATATATATATATGTACAGGTATACATAGACAGAGGGCAGAGGATCAATTGAATAGGAAGGAATGATATTTACATAATAAATTTAAGAGGTGAGAGAGGAATATAATGAAACAAGATAGGGAGAGACAGAATAAGGTAAACTATCTCATATGAAAGAGGCAAGGGAAAACTATTACAATAGAGGGGAAGAAGAGGAAGGCAAAAGGGAATTGGTCAACCTTACTCTCATTGAATTTGGCCTCAGGAGGGAATAACATACACACTAAATCAGGTATCTAACCCTACAGGAAAGTAGAGAGGGAGGGGATAATAGGGAGGATTATGGAAAGGAGGGCTGATGGGGGGGGGAGGGTAGTTAGAAGCACACACTTTTCTAAAGGGACAGGGTCAAAATGGAAAATAGAACAAGTGGGGGGTGGGATAGGATGGAGGGAAATGTAGTCAGTCTTTCACAATATATCCACAATGGAAATGTTTTTCGTAACTACACATGTACAACCTATATTTAATTGCTTATCTTCCCAGTAAAGGTGGGTGATGAGGGAAGAAAGGAAAGAATCTGGAATTCAAAGTTTTTTAAATCACATATTTAAAATTATTTTTATTATTATTATTTACATGCAACTGGGAAATAAGATATACAGGCACTGGGGTATGGAAATCCATTTTGCCCTTCCAGAAAGTTGGAGGGGGAATGGGGGAGCATATATGAGAGAGCTGTTTGGGGGACAGGCTCCTTAGTGGGAAAGCTGTTTTGGGGTGGTGAGTAGGGGAAAGACAGGGAGAAAATTTGTAACTCAAAATCTTGTGGAAATTAATGTTGTAAACTAAAAATAAACATTATTTTTTTTTGAAAATGAACAAGACTTCTAGCCCCATCCCTCATTAAATATAAGATAAACCTGAGGACCAGAGATGAAAAGTGAGTACCTAAGTTCACATAGATAGTAAGAGTGAAAGCCAGGATTTTAACTTAGGCTCCATGACTTCAAGTTCAGTGGTCTAGTTCAGTATTATTTACATCTTCTTCATATAATCTTATTCAAATTTTCAGTAGCTCGTTGTTATCTGAAAGACTTTGAAACAAATTTCTAGGATAACTCAGAGTCTCAGAATAAGATGCAGTTTGTGCTGTCTGTCACTTGCATTGTTCTTCCTGATTCACTCCTTTAAAGATTAATCCTCTACCCTTGATGAAATACCAAACATGGCAATAACATACAAAACACCAGAGGAAGAAGATGCAAACACTCCATGCTTCCTTCTACTTCCCATGAGTCAGCATACTAATAGAACACATGCTCAAATAAAACCAAACCTCTTCTTTAAGGAAAATTCACTAGGATATTGCTTTCATACAATGCGGCAATATCTTTTGTGGGCCTGTTAGACAAAATTGTCTATGTTTACATGGGTGGTTATGGACCATTATGTGCCAGTTTTCTTGTCTCTAAAAACTAGGCTGTGAGCATGGCGTGACATGGAATCACAGAATTAGAGTAAACAATTTTAGCCTTGGGATAGGTTTTAGAAAACATTGTTATACATATGAAAGGAATCCCCATTACACTATTCCTACAAGGGGTCATTTAAATTCTGCTTGAAGACCTCCAAAGGGAGGGAAGTCACTATTTCATGGGGCAGCCCTTTGGACAGGTCTAATTATTAGGAAGATCCACCTAACCCCACCATATAGGCGAAATTGGCTACTGCCACTATTACCTACTGCTTCTGTTTCTATCCTCTGGTGAAAATAGATTTAAATATCTAAAACTTCTTCTGCATGACAATCCTTCAAACACTTGAAGAACTGTATTTTTAGCTCCCAGTCTTCTTTTCTCTAGGCTAAGCATACCTTGTTCCTTCACTTGATCTTCATATGACATAGACTTAAGGCCCTGCATAATTCTCTTGGCTTTGGAGTGATTGGACAATCTGATAGATAAAGATACAAAATCATAGATTTAATTAATTTAATTAAGTCTCTAGAAGATCAATAATACTTTAGGTGAATCTTTTGTGTATACTCTTTTTACAAGGGTTTTTTTTTTTCATTGTGCTTTGCAAACATATTGACCTATGGGAATGTAGCCTTTAACTATAGATTTTTGAAGCTAGAATCCTCTCTCTTCACATTTTTTATTTGTGTCATATCATATGCAAACTAAGGTTTATATTATTTCTATATGACAGGTATTATGATATAGGAAAGTAGGAAGGAGAAAGTGAAGATTTCAACTACTCCATGAATCCTATTTATCTATCTTTTACCTAATTTAAGTCTTCAATTAATTTAATACCCATTCCTAGTTTATATCTCACTTTATTCAACATCAACAGATGCATTTTTGGGGAAGTTTGTATAGATTGGGTTTTTTAAACAAAAATATTTTCCTATTGATTAAAATTTTAATTTTAAGGAAACAATTCCATAGAAAATCATTGGTCTCAAGAAAATTTAAAAATAATCTACTTTTAAGACTGACATTTTAAAATATATACATTTTACATTAAAAATATCTTATAATAAAATCATTTGCTCATCTCTATTATAAGGAACTATATTCCCCTAATTTTCAGATCTTCATTCTATGATAAATAACAATCAGTAAGCTAAATGTTGCATCAGTATTACAAAAGAACCTTCATTTTACTCATATGTATATATTTTTTTACCTATGAAATTATAACCAACACATAATTTACTCAAAATTTTCATGGAAAACTCGTGAGCAGGAAAATTCATGAGCTCCCTCCTATAACTACCTCAAATACTTATGAAATATGACTCTCAAAAACTTTTAGAGCTGCAGAACCCACAAAGTTACAGAGAGAAACAAATCTTCCTCTGAAGGCAGCCCAGCAGGTGGACAGGAAGGATTCATCATGTCTCATTTACATTTTCATAAGCTTACATTTTCATAAGAGACACAAATGAATGTGTCAAAACCTCAAGGGTTCTCCAAGAATCTAAGCTTCTGCTATAATTATACTTGTAGAATCCTATCTTGACTATAATAGCCTACAACCACTAATCCTTTCTTGCCCATACCAGGGAGTCTGCTTGAAATCAAACTCTTGTTTTGGTATCAGCATCATGCCCTAATAAAACTTTTCTTTGGATCTATCAATGGTTACTTAATCTTAACTAGATGTAACAAATTAAATTCCTCTTCCTCAATATGTGATCTCCAAGTATAACCTTCAGGAATTTGGAACCATTCTGAGCTTTCATGATACATTAGAACAAAATATTTCTTCCTGTGTCTTGTGCCTTATGCGCTATTCCTGTGTAGAACCTCTGTGCAAAATGATACTTGTCTACATAATTTTATTCTGAAACTTCAATTCAATTCAATAATAATGCATTAAGCACCTACAGTGTTCTAGGTACTGAGCTAGGGGTTGATTAAATAAAGAGAAAAAATGAGGCAATCTCTCCCCTTGAGAAGTTTACATTGTACTGGGAGGATTTAACAGCCATACAGATAGGAAAATTCAAAATGCACATACATTATATAAGCAAAGTAATTCCAAAGGGTTAACCAAAGGAACTCTCAATCCAATCCAATCCAATAACTCTACCTTGTGTGAGACACTGAACTCACTGTTTGAATATAATTAATAAAAAGAAAAGAAAACCATCCCCGCCCTCAGTAAGTGTAAAATACAAAAGGGGTAGACAAAGAACAAAAGGAGACAGGAAACCTGGCTATGAAGTTAAAAATAGGCAGGGCAACAGATGCAAAGTGAAGTAAGCATTCTGCCCTCTATAAAGGAAGGCAAAGGGAAGAGTTTGGTACTTCTGCCATCCAGGGATCCAAACTGAAGGGTAGAGGCCTGAGAGAGGTGGTTTAACGAAAGCTTTGTTATTAGCTTGGTAGTGAATTTAGAAGTGATGACCTTATCTTATGAGAAGCTTTTTCTTTTTTTTCGATAGAGTTGAGACCAGGATGGGTAGCAGATGCAAAGTGAAGTGAGAGGGGAGTACAATTTCTGCCCTTTGACATGTAGGGGATATAACAAAAACAGCTAATATATGATACTTTATAATTGCTACATACTGTACCAAGGGCTTTACAATTATCATTCCATTTGATACCCTGAGAGGAAGGTGCTATTTTCCCCTTTTTGCAGATGAAGAAATTGAACTAAAAGGAGCTTCTGTGACTTGCCTGAGGTCATACAGTTAGTATCTGAGGTCAAATTTGAACTGAGATCTTTCTGACTCTAGATGCAACACTGTGTCACTTAGCTAAAGGCTTTCTCTTTTATACGAGTGAATGAACTATGACTGGGAAGGGGTTGGGGATCTAAGAGGTGGATATGAGGAGAAAAATCATTCAAAGCCTGAGATACTATCTATGAAAAGGCATAAATGTTAACACTACAATGTCATTTATTGTTAATATTGATAGTTTGACAGGAACAAAGGGTATTTGAGAGTAATTTGTAATCGTTTTAGAAAGTTAGACTGAAACCACTATGGAGAAAGGAAAGTAATAAATATTTAGATAGCACCTAGTCTGCCAGGTGTTATGCTGTGTTGTTGTTTTTTTTTTATTTAGATCTCATTTAATACAATGCTGTAATGTAGGTGCTATTATTATCTTTGTCTTACAGTTGAAGAAACTGTCAGCATTTAAAATGTTTATATTCTGAGTTTAGGTTCTTCATTCCTTCCATTATACAAGGAGTCATTGAAAAGCACTTAAAAATGGAACCATATTTGCCTACAGAGATGTACAATTAATACATCACAGTGGGGTTCATTGATGAGACTTCCCACTAAAAATTAATTGTTATTGTTAGGTAAGAATATGTTTCTGAATAAAAAAAAAATTATACTTACTCTTAAATAGCTGGGATAATCAATGGAGGGCCGCCTCATTAATAATAAAATCCAAATGTTGAATAAAATATAGAAACATTTTGTTTATGTCAGTTTAAAATACTTTTCTCCTAAGGTAACTTTTTCATTTACTTTAGGACATCTCTGTAAAAGTGTTATGATTTAGAGCTTTATAATTAGTCTAGAGCAATGAACTTATAGGCTGGATTGGTTAAAATGATTTATTTTTTTGTTTGTTTTTCCTTTGGATAACATCCTAAAAGTATCCTCTTAATAATAATACTTTAATTATGGATAATTAGGACAAGATTTAGGATTTAGTGATATAACCTCTGTTTACTTCAATTTCTTCATCTTCAGAATGTTGATATAATAGCAACTGTTTCCCAGGGTGAGGATCAAATGGAATGATAATTGTAAACCACTTAGTACACTATGTAGCACTTAGAAAGTATCATATGTTAGTGGTTGTTGTTGTTTTATGTTCCCTAGATATCAAAGGATGGAAATAGAACTATCTTCTCACTTCGCTTTGTACCTGCTACCCTTCCTGGTCTCAACACTATGAAACAAGAAGCTTCTCTTAAGATGATCTCATCACTTCTAAATTCTAAATTCTAAGCCTAGTTATTGTCTCTGGATCTTCCTCAGGTGCTTGAATTTCTTACATTCTTCATTCCTTGTGGTTAAAATATTGAAGTTTCTTAAAATATCCATGTTCATGGTAAGAAGGATCACTGAATCATAGATTTGTAGCTTTAATGAACCCTATAGTTTGTATACTCCCAGCCTTTCATCTTACAGATGAGAAAAGTGGAATTCATAAAAGTAAAGTGATTTGTACAACATCCCAAAGCTAGGAAGTAGTAGAAGAGTAATTCAGGACCCTTGTTTTGGTTGCAAATGCAGTATGCTTTGTACTATGCTAAGAAAAAAACACACTAAGCTATTATCAATCATGAAAACATGGTTTAATTTAGCTTATCAGTCATGAAGCCAGGAAAGCCATAAAATAATGGCACTAAGGACAAATAACTTTACACCTGGTCATTTGAACTGCTCCAATGCAAATCTCTAACTGTAACCCATCCTTTTCTGACCCCTTTTCCTATACTTGGGAATATTAAAGGTTACTGTCCTTTTCTTAATAATTGACACTGCCCAATCTATCAATCTCCAGAAAATGATCATTTCAGCTTTCTTTCCTTAGGACAGCAGAATAACAATTTTATGAAATCATGAATGACTTGCCATCTCCCATTGAGCAAATATTGATCTGGTAGCTTTGAGGTAGGGTAATATTTTTCCTCTCCCATGAGTGGCATGTACAATGGAAGAATCTGACTCATTCACACACAGTTAAATATTTCAATCTATTTTGCATGTAAAATATATTGATTTCTATTTCTATTATCTGTCCACTTATCTGTCTATCCTTTTTTTTGCATTTTTTTTGGAGGGCAACTGGGGTTAAGTGACTTGCCCACGGTCACACTGCTAGTTTTTGTATTGTGTCTGAGGCCGGATTTGAACTCAGGTCCTCCTGACTCCAGGGCCAGTGCTCTATTCAATTCTCCACCTAGCCACTCCTGCCTATCTGTCCTTCTTACTGCATACACAGAATTCTCCATCACCCAAGGCTGACAATGAGATATTTCAAAATATGCAGGAATAAACTTAAAAAAAATTATTATACATGTGCAGGAAAAAAAAAACAATTCTCAACATATTTATTCAACAAACAACTTCTGTATATGATAATGGGTGCTTACAATTCCTGTTTAGAAAGGAGCTATTCTTATATATTATCTCCTTGAGCCTAAAAACAGCATTGTGAAATACTGGTATTAATATACCCATTTGACAGATGAGGAAAATAAAAAAGGTCTGAAAAAGAAAGTGACTTCATTGATACGCCAGTTGGTGACTATTGGAGATGAGACTAGAATTTCAAATTTCTGATTTGAAGAGCCCTGTTCTGTTCCACTCTACCAGACCACAAAGTGGAACATGGTCATGACTTAACATCGATTGCTCAGTGACTTTTTTCTGCAAGACAAAAGACAATGATTCTTTTTAACTTTCAAAGCCCTGCATAATATGACTCCAGTGTGCATTTAACCCCAGCACCTAGCATAGTACTTGGCACAGCCAGCCCTTAATGACTGATTCATTGATTTGTGGCTCTGAGATTATGAACCGTAGTGATGAAAGCTATACATATAAGAGATAAGGAATTTTTTAAAGAGGTGGTTTAGGTGGGTAGAAGAGGAGATAAAATAGAGGAGACAAAGTGACTATGTGCTCACTTCAATACAGACTGCAATAATTCCTACGTGGAAATCTCTGGCTCTTGCTTCATACTTGACTGACAAACCACCCACCCCCCCAAAATTTAAAACCTGTTCTCAAATATTTCATTAATACCAAGATGTAATTGATAAATAAAAACTTAAATTGCTTCTCTTTTCATGAATATTTTTCTTTAAAATGATAGTTATTGGTCTTAAACAGATTTTCATTTCAGTCACAAACCAGTAGGTAGGAGACGATTTTTTGGTTACTTACTAGAATACTTGACATCACAAAATGTAGGCAGTTGCCTACTCAGTCTACAAATAAAGGTATCCCTGATGACATGTATTGGCTTTAAATAGTAATGTGGCCCTGACCTCAAAGATGAATCAGCTCCGGAATTTATCTGTGCTTTTCTTTTAGAGTGTTAGGAAGTAGGTGTTCCCTGATCCTTAGGAGACAGTCAAGTTTTCTGAGTGATCTCAAGCAAGAAAATAAAATGCCTCCAAAAATGTGATGAGTAATTTCCACTCAATACAAATGGACAGAATAATTATTGAGTACATTTATCTACACAGATTCTAGCTTGGAAATAAGTGGAATTAGTATTTTGGATTTTTCTGCACTACTAGATCTGGTTCTATCTCTGTAACCCTAAATAAAGAGGTTATCAAAGATGGTAAGACAAGCTATTCTTGGAGCAAAAAGAACATGCGATACTAGGGATATCTGACACATAAACAAAAATACAATCCATTTGAAACTCTGCATTGGTTCATAGGCTTCATTCAGTAGAAATTAAAAATAAGGGCTATGTTTTATGACATGCTGGGATATTACTCAGCCATGCTTTACTTAATATTATTTTGATGTAAAAGTAGATGCAACGTGTTAGAAAAATTATTATAAAAAAGCACATGCAAAAAAAGAATGGTCCTTTTCTGTCTCAAGATTTGAGATTTCCTCTAACAAAGGTGTTACGAACAAAAGCATGGTACGGTGAAAAGAATACTATTAAGCTGAGAGACTAGAAAGTTGGGCTCTAGTCTCTGCTCCTCCATCAGCCACCAGAAAGACTTGGGGAAAGCCAAGTGGTTGAACAAGACAATGTCCAAAATTTTTTCCACTTAAAACATTCTGTAATTCTGAGAAATAACAGGAATGCAAAAAGTACAGAAGATATTTTACACAAAAACTGATTAATCCCACTCACATTCATTCACACGAATTATAACTTTGATATACATACAGAATTTTTTTTTTTGCTTTGTTGTTTTTCTCCTCCAATTTTGATTACAGCTCTTCATTGATAATTCAGGAAGCTCTCAGCTTCTTAAAATATTGTTATTCGTCCTTCAGTTGAGGGACAAGGGAGTCGTTACATGCTTGGAGTAGATATCCCCTAGCTGACTGATGGGTATGATGCTTGTTGGTTACCCTCAACCTGGTTTAGCCCATCTGCCAATTGATATGGTTAACCAGTATGTGGTTGCTGTGCATGGCATAGCTTCTTGGAATCACATGTATCAATTGAATGAAGATTCTGAAAGATTCTAACAAGCTTGATAGTTGCAGATCTCAACTATCTAAAAATCAGTTTAACTAAACTTAGCAATAATGTAATGGATAGTTTGTCTATATTGCATCATGAAACAAAACAAAATAAGATGAAACTAATTCCTGTCAATCCTCTTCTATTTTTAGAATGATGGTGACAAAGTAGTGAAAAGTATTCAATTTTCTGAGTCACAAAGCTCTTATTCAATCTTCAAATATTCATGTAACTGTTAGGAGTCCTAAAATGTGGTATTGGCTCAATAATGAACACATTGATAAATCACAAGAACATAACCACAACCATAATGAAATTTTTAGTATAAATGAAATCAGAATACAAAAACACATGAAATAATAGAAGAATGGTTACCATTTCTCCTGGGAAAGTAGCAACACAGAATAAAAAACTTAGCCTTATTTTGCTCCAAGAAAATTATCACAGGCTATGAGTTATAGACAAGCTGTGATCTGCAGAGATAGAGATATTTCCATATTGACAATATCCTAGCTCCTTGTTGTTGATGAGTAAACATGATTATTCTTTTAAATGAAATTAATTACTTCTGGAAAAGGAAGGATGAAAATATATTGTTAATCAATGAGAAATAGATAATATTAAACTACTTTGTAAACAATATGTGTATATAGACACACATAGGTATATGTATCTATATATACATATATACACATATATAAGCATGTACATGTTCACATATACTATAAATATGTGTGAGTATACATACATATACATGGATACACACATACACACATATATACAATCATATTAATATATACACACAAAAGCCTAATAATAAGAGCTATGCCTTAATGAATAAATTGTCAAAGAATACAAACAGGCAGATTTCAATTGAGGAAAGAGAAGTTATTAACAACCACATTTTAAAAATTCTCTCCATTATTAATAAGAAGAGAAATACAAGTCAAAAATCTCTGACCTTCCATCTCACATTTGTCATTGGCAAGGATAATAATAAAAAAAATATCAATTTTAGGGGGTGGATATGGAAGCATATGGGCCAATAAGCACTCTATTCACATTGGTGTGGATTTCTTCAAGTATTCTGGAATTTAATTAGGAACTATATCCCCCAAAGGACCAAACCCTACATATATATTGACTCAGATGAAACCAAAATTATCATGGATAGAAAGAAGGAACCTACATGAACAGGAATATTTATAACAGCACACATTTTGTAGCAATTTAGAAAAAAGAAAAGAAAATATGTTGCCATCAATTTGTGAATGGCTAACAAAAGTTCAGTGTATGGGTGTAATGGAATTGTTTTTGTAGCATAAAAATTGAGGAGCAAGATTGATTCATAGAGGGTCTAGTATGAAATGATGAAGCAGTGTGAAGACCTAGCTGAACAACTTCAAAGCTGATAACATTACTGTCATAGGTAATAACTTTAAACAACCTTACCCTCTTAGTAAAGCAGCAAACAATCATGATGTCAATAGGATGAAGCTGAATTATAACTTTCAATATTTGACAGAAAAAGACTAGAAGTATAGATGTTTTAAAGGCAATGGTTCTACTTGCAGCTGGAGTGGAATGATCTGGTGGATAGAAACAAACAAACAAACAAAAGCAAAAAAAAACTTTAAACAACCAATGTTTTATTTATTTAGCATAGTTGATTAAAGTAGAAATGAATATAAATCAAGTTCATGTGTTTGTATTGATATTTAATGCTCAAGGCACGTTACACAAAGGTTCTGGGTGTTGGTTAAATGAATGTGTAAACAATCGTGTATAAGTAGCCCAAGACAGATTTTTATGCTGTCGCTACCAGAAAGTTGACTATATCATTATATTTGATGGTTATTTTTGCATATACTGATTCATGAAAAGATTCAAAAATAAAAAAAATGGACCTCTATCCTTTGGGAACTCCATTCTTCTGTATCAAATGTAACAGGAGGATAGAGAGAAGCAAGAAATTGCTAAGAATCTTATTTTTTTTAGATTTTCTGCAAATATGTATTATTTATATTAAAGTGAGAAATTCTTCTTGTTACTGAGTTGATATATTATTTGAGGAATTTGCTTCAAAGGAAACCTGAAAAAGTAAAGAAATTATAACACAATAAAGAAGAATGGATTACAGTTTTCCCTAGGACAAGTAAATTTAGAATTTGACAGGATTATTTTTATTTCAATCATTTAAAAATAAGAAATTCCATTTTATGAGATTCTTGGCTTTTTACTTCTTGTATTCCTAATGAGTATAAGCTAACAAGCCAACTTGATTATAATTTAATTTTATGTCCAACAAATATCATAAAGGAAGTAGAAACATTCTCTGAAGAATTTGACAAGATCCTTCAAATTAAATCAATGTTTTTTTTTGAAATGTTTTGATATCTAAATGAAGATGGGTGCAGGGAGGACAGTAAAAATATATCTTTGAAAGAATATTACTTAAATCAAGAGATAAATATTCCAGAAGACTCTGTCCCTTACATCATGACTATTATCTTTAAGAAGAGAGTTGAAAGGTTCTGACTCTTGGTGACACAAGACAACTTTGACTATATATTAATAGCTTAAAAGCCTAGTCAATGTTTGAAGACAGAACATTCATTCAATAATAAGCTGTGTGCAGTATAATCATTCCCTCATGAGAATAATAGTTGAAGTAATTACTAAATTAGAAAGAATACAGATGACACTGTGCCTATGTATTTCAACTCTCTCCCTAACCATTTAAGCACACTAATTTGAATGACTAAAGTAAAATAAAATCCTGTGTAATAAGGATTTATGAGATGATTTTGATAAGATTTCTGTAGAGTAAGAAGAGTGAAGAAGTTGAGATTTGCTTCTGTAAAGGCAGAACCTACACTACTGAAATGGATGCATCAAAATATTTTATATAAGATACTAATGCCAAAACATTGTACAGAAAGTGGTTTTGCTCTGATGAATGGAATTTAATTCTAGATAATTCATGAACTGTTTAATACTATTCATTTCTTATTCTCAAGCAACCTATATGTTTTTAATCCCTCTACCTTCTTGAATTAAATATTTAATTTAATTAATATGAAAAATCCATGATGTTCAACAAACAACACCAAAGACCAATGATTTTGTCAACAAGTATGTGTCTGTATATAGATCAGATGTCTTGTATAATTCGTAACATTTGAAAATTATCTGAAACTCAATTTAAATTACATCCATATTCACACAGCTTCTGTCTCCCAGGAAATAAAAAAAAAAAATCCAGCCCAGTTCTTCCAGCATTCTCTCCAACATACAACATTACCTCTCAGTTCTGATTAATAACTATATTTGAAAAGTATTTAAATGTTTTGAATAAATAATTCAATATTCCTGACAGATAAAACTCTACATGCAAATCAAAAACATACAGGAAGTCTGAGAATATTCTAAGATTCTGTGAATAAACAATTGTTTCTTATTAAAAGTAAAAAAGGAAGTGGATTCTGTAATTTTCTCTGTTTGACATTTCTTTTAAAAGCAGGTTCCATATGTGTTTAGAAATCTATTCTGGAAATGAGCCTTGATAATTTGGTGGAAGGACTGGCCTGTCTATAGACAAAATGGAAAGTTGTTGGCAAAATGACAACTAAAAAACATAGATTGGAGTTATCTTCATGGTAAGAAAAATATGACTGTGTGTTAGTATTAAGGAAGGTCGGGGAAAATAGAGAATAAGGCAGAGAATAAGTTAGCTTCCTATCTGGTCAAAACAAAGTATCACTTAGCACAGCTGGAAATATAGTGATGTAAGATTGCAAACCTAGGTGAAGTTTAGGCTCTGAAAGTTACCATGCAGTTAACAGTAATGAAGGAGGAAATAAAAGGAGACCAGATAACTTCTTTTCCCAATATGTTCAGAAGAAAAAAAAGAAAGAAATAGAAAAACAGAAGAACTAAACTAGTCAACCAAACAACAAGGACAACAGACTTGACTTATTGTTTCCTGCTTAAAAAAAGTTCTCCAGACAGGTTGAAAAAATCATAAAAACTGACAACAAAACAAGGTCTCATGGACAATAAAACTCCAAAGCTCATGTATGATTTTCCCTCCTTAGGAATATATTTCCTCCAGTGATACAGATTGCCATTCAACTGAACCTGCCCTCATTGAATAACTAATTGACTTAATTCTCCTAGGTTTGCTACAAAGGCTTCATCTCCCATATAATTGGGTCCTACAAAGACTCTTGACATTGTAAGTATAACAATAGAGCATTCAAGCTGTCCATCAGTTATCTATATTAGTGTATGTTTGTGAGTGTGTGTATATTCTTATCATACATTAGTTACATAGCTTCTCTATGTATTTATCTGTGTGTGAATATGCATGCTTGTGCAAGAATAGGTCAGTTGTATGGGGGAGACAGAATCTGGGCCACACTTTGTCCATTTTTGGAGAGGTGGGCATCTATCACCATCTCTACTTATTCTGCTGCTTATTCTGTATATCACAAATTGCCAGGTTACTCAGGACAGGGGCTGGAATTCAGGTCACCCAACTTGATTGTGTTCTGGCAGTGAAAGAAAGTATAGCCTACATGTGGGAAATGATATTGATTAGTCAGGGGTGTTATAACACTGGGTTTTTGGAGACAGGGCAGGACAATGAATCATGGAGGACTACTATAGGAGGACAACAATTCATAGAGAATCCAGCAGCTTAAGGCAAATTCTCAGTCCTCTATTACTCATGTTAATTGAAACTCTAAATGGAAACAACACAAGAGTGCATGGTTATTAAACTGCTGACTATTATAATAGATGTATACTCAAATGGACATTGCGTCCATATTGTGGAGAGAAGGTTCCAAACTGGGAGTAGAAAAGGCTATTAAAATATCTATCTTTTCTTCATAAAATATTAGCTATAGGGATACAACTACTAACATTTGTTTTAACCTTGTCATTCCTGCACAAAAAGGATATGGATTTAATCAAAGTAATGAGGAAAAATCTCAGTAATGTTAACTAATTGATGGACTATTTCATTCATATTATAAAAATAATAAAGTTTGGAATGGCTGACTGCTTCCCCTTTATATACACATTGTGTCATAGGTCATAATAAAATGATTCACACAATTAAATTTAATCAAATATTTCTTTTAAATTAGTGTGTGTGTTTTAAAGTGAAGGGAGATTTATAAATCTATAGTTTCCTTAGTAGCTAATTAATATATTGTATGTAAACCTAAATAAAGGAGAAATAAAAATAACTTCATATAACCAGAAAATAACCCCTTTACCTCTACACTTGTAGATAAATATGTAAAAATAAATATTTCATGACAGCTCTAAACATTGTGTAAATATTTAAAATCTATTAGGATCTATGCTTTTATTCTTTGGAGTATGCTGACTCAATAGTAGAAATATTACTAAAAACCCTAAATTTGAGTTTTGAACAATCAACTTGACTATTTCAAGATGAAGAAAATATGATTAATTGATAGATTGCTTGAAAAAATGTGATAGTTCACGTGGATTGAAATCTTAATAAAAATCAACAGTATAAATGGTAGCCAAAAATATTCCTGCCATTCTAATTTGCATTAAGAAAATGCAGTGTCCAAAATGAAGGAAATATAGTCTGGTGGTAGTCTAGTTTGGTGAGAGCACTTCTGAAGTGTTGAAATATGTTATGAGTGATATATTTTAATAAGATCATTGATTAACTGAGGAGAGTGATGAGATTGATAAGAAGAATTTAAATCATGTTTTATGAATGTAAGGTAAATGAACTAGGATAGTTTTTTTTTTTTCTGGAAATGGTAAATGGTGGTGTCTAGGATATGTAGCCATTTCAAAATATTTGACTATGATGTAGAAGATCACTTTTTTTTTACCTTTCAAAAAGGCAGTTAGGTAAAGAATTGAATGGCTTTACAATCCTGAAGTCTGGAAAACTCATTTTTGTGAGTCCAAGTGTGGCCTCACTTACTTACTAGCTGTGTGAACCTAGAGTCATGAAAAGTTAGGGAAAACTTAACCCAAGAAAAACAAAGTGAACAATGAGTCAAATTTTTTTGACAGACAGTTCTAAGTAAAATATTAAAAAATTTTTTTGAATAAATTAACTAATTATAAGATTTCCTCATGAACAGTGCATTCCCCATTCCTACAGGTCTTTGAATAAAGAAACACTTCATAGCCAGCTTTCAGGGATGAATAGGAGGAATTTCTATTTATAGAAAAGGTGAACTATCTTATTTTAATGGTCTTTTTGACCTCTGAGACTCCAATTCAGGCAATGGTAACAAGGAATAAGTTAACTTATAGAGTGTAGGGATGATAGAAATTGACAATTATAATTTGGAGTAGGCATTGTGAATGTTGTATCCAAATCTGAATGGACCAAATTGGAAATGATATGAGTGGGAGTAGGTACTGTTACTATATTATGGGAGATGTTTCTTCCACTGATCTACTTTTGAATAGAAAATTGCAAAACTATTACAGAAGTTTATGATTGTAAAAGTATTATTTAAGTGTCATCTAAGTGTCAAGCAGTGTGCTAAGTATTTGGCATACAAATGTAAAGAATAAAAGAATCGCAATACTTTATGAACTTCATTTCTTTTAGCAAATATTTCATGTGCATCTGTGGAGTATCCCCCAAATCTCAAGGCAGTTTAAATAGGTTAATGGTTTTAATAATTAAAAATGCACTAAGGATCCAGGGCTATATGACTATATATAAAAGAAATACAATGGTATTAAATATAAGGTAGTTAGGGGGAGTTCACTAACAGCTGGGTGATGATCAGTGAAATTTAAAGGAAGAAAAGGTTTTCTATAGTAGATGGTGCCAAATCTTGAAGGAAGAAAGGTATTCAATAAGAGAGAGAAAAGGGAGAGTGCATTACAGACATGACAGGTAAACTAGTGCAAAGGCACAAAAACAAGAGGGTTCTATTATATAAGGAGCACTCAGCTGAAACTTTGAGTGGAAATAAGGAAAGTAATGTATAAGCAGACTCAAAGACAATTTCGGGTTAGGTTGAGAAGGAAGAGTTTTAAAAGTTAAACAGAAAATTTTATATTTGATCCAAGATGCAATAGGGATCATTTGGATTTTATTGAACTGGGAAACAACATGATCATGTCTGTATTTAAGGAAAATCACTTTGACAACTGTGTGAAATATAGAAAGTTGAAAGACGAGACTTGCAGGACAGACTAATTAAACTATTGCAATAATCTACATGAGAGGTAACAAGGGCCTAAACTAGGGTACTAACTGTATGGAAGTAGAAATTGATAGAATTTACCAGTGATATGTTGAGTGAAGGAGAGTAAGGAGTGAAGGATAATACTGGTATTATTATTAAAATATTTTTAAAGGTACCTAACATGTTGTTGGTAAAGGATATGAGGTTAGTCTTCCATGATTTGCTTATAATGAATATTTTGCCTTGTTATTAGGAATCTTGATTGTTCTACCATTCCATACAATATAGCAGGGTGGCTAGTCTAGTAGGATAATGCCAATACTATAGTATTTCTTGATTTCAGTAAGGCATTGAAGAAATTTATTATTATGTGCTCATAGGATATGTCTCTGTGTAGAAATATAAATTGCCTGATACTATATTTAGAAGAATTCAGAATAGATTGGCAGACAACCTCATGTGTGTTATTTAGAAGATTAATTTGAAGATGGAAGGAGGGTTCCTCCAGAATCCCCCAAGACTCTGTCCTTGGCTCTGTGAATAATAAAAGTTAAGATATTAAATAGATGCATATTTGTAAGGACAAAGAGTTATAGGAACCCAAAGGAAGGGTAAAAGTTAAAGTAATCCCTGAAGAGGTAGTAAGGAGGTGAGATAAATAAAGCATTTATTGTGGGGAGAATTTGGAAGAATTTGCAAAAAAAAGAGATATTAGAACTCCATTGTTACCACCTTATATTCATAAAGTGTAAAATGATGGTATTGGAAAAAATGTTTTTTTAATATCCCTTTTGGCTTTATCATTACATTTATATATGATTTAATAATGCAAGGAGGCAATACATGTCATAAAACAGTATGAACCAGTAATTATATAAGATTAGAGGAGGGAACAATCACTCATTGCTCAGAAAATCTGATTCAATTCAACAAATATTTATTAAGTGACTACTATAGGCAAACCGATCTAGCAAAGTTTAGAGAAGCTACACTCCTTTTGCTAGTAGATTTTCTAGTTTAATGGGAATGTGACACACAAAAAAATAAATTTGAGATGTTACATTCTATGTGAAGCCCTAGAGGAGAATATTACCAATTGTGGAAAATGAAAAAGGCCAAGGAGTCTATATTACAAAAGGAAAGGACTTAGCCAGAGGGTCTGAGTAAAAGACTTGACTCTAAAGTTGTTTGGACAAAGGAAATGAAATTGGGTATGACTGTCAAGTTGCTAATAGGTTACACAAGGTTGTGAAGCTGTTCCAAAAAGAAGACTAAGAAACAATTTTACCATGGATTGTAGGAGTTTGCAGCATTTGTTCTGCCTCATCTAACCAGTGGTCTTTGTAGCAAAAGTAGGTGGTTCTTCCTCTTATGTAAGAAATGAACAGGACTTGAGGAATGATTTTTCTACAATCCAAGTTATGAAGGAACATGAAGTATTTCTAAATAAAATGGAATTAGGCCTTCAATGACTGATTTATGGGAAAGGAATCTAAAGCAGAAGGGGGGAAATTCACTGTTGTTAATTCATTAGAGGATGAAAGATCAGAAAAAAGAGGAAACAATATACTACAGAGAATGCTAAAAAGAAAATGAAATAAATGTAAATACTTCTTTAAGATAAGGAATAGATGCATGTTCTGAGAAAGAAGCAGTTCCATAACTTCCAAAGAACAAGGAATAAGACAAATGGTGTTGTCCAGAGAGAGATCTTCATCCACCAAGAGTCAGAGGAAGAAGGGAAGAGTAGAGGTATTGGAGGACTTCCTGATTATGGATACTGAGAGATTTTTTAACCTGATAATTGCAATAGAGACATGTGTTGTCTTCCCATGAAATTTTACAAGAAATAACATACATAAAGAGGTACTAAGTGGCTCACTACTGCCACTCACCTCTAGTAATTCAATTGGCAATAAATGATACTGCCAAATGATACCTAGAACCATTTCCAAAAACTTAGAAGTATTGGGTCTGAAATTAAAGAAATGTTTAACTCACAATTACTCATTAAAGCCAAAGATTAAGAGATTAAAACTGATTTTTGAATTGAACTGATGGCTAAGAATGGCTGAAGTTGGGATTTAGATTTCTGAACATCACCTTAAAATATATGATTGAAATACTACTGATTAAGGAAAGAGTATATCTCACAAATACCAGTAATAATGTGTTTATGTTAGCTACTTTGAACATCTAATCAAACCAGCTTGAAACTAACAAGAATGGAAAGAGAAAACTGCCTAGGTATTATCTACTAATTTACTTAGCAAAACTAGTAGCACCAGTGAAAAAAGATAGCAACTGAGACAAACAGAATTTCATAGAAGATACATTAGTAATAACATATATGGCTTCAATTGTCTATGAATGAATGACCAAATGTTAGGCAACAAGCAAGCCAGACTCAAAATTCTAGTGCAAAAAGAAAAATTTCACTTTATAACATTACTGAATATGGGTGGTAAGGAACACATGATTGGAATAGTTTGTGGACAGATTTACCTAATTTAAAAGGAAGAGTATAGCTAAAGAGATTGTATATGAAAATTATATATGAAGAAAATAGATCAGTGTAAGGGAACCAAAGAAACAAATGGGTGAAGACTGATAGGGAAGATTTGGATTATGCTTGATTGAGAGAGAAAAAGAGTAATCTCATCAGTCAGTCAACTAGTCATCAAGTATATATTAAGTGATCATATGTGCCAGTCCCTGTACTAGGTTCCAGGGATATAATGAAAGAAACTAAGGCATATAACAGACCACCTGGATAAAAAGAGGAAAAAATGAGTTCAGGAAAACTCACAATGGCATGATGTAGTCATGGTGGGGAAGGGACATTTGTTGGATCTCTCTGCCAAAAGCAGATGTTAATAATGTGCCCTAATGATAAATTCAGTTTTCAACAGGTAGAGCAAATAGAAAGAATATGTTCTCTTTTAAATCCAATTCTTACCAAAAGGGAGGAAATAATGTATTTCTTGAGTGCCACATTGGGCAGAAGTGACCATTCTATCTTTAGAGTCTATGACAAAGAAAAAGTGGAAAGCTAAACATCATCTGACATATGTACTATATTTGAGGAGAACAAATTTCAAAGGTTTCGGAAGGACGAGTGGCCTAAAATTAGCCCAGGTAAATCAGACAGGATGGAATAGAACATGCTCAGAAATTAAATTTGGAAGACTGAGAAACAATACCAGTGCAAAGCAATAATGTGAGTTGTCTGAAGAGATTACTTGCGTGCACAGAGATTTCATCAATTAACTTAGAATTATTAATATATATGTATACATAAAAGATAATGATAATAGCAATAATGAAAATAACTAACATTTATATAATGCCAATATGTGTCAGGCAATATGTGCTATTGTGATGCTAAATATTATTTCATATTTATCATCACCGTAATACTATAAATGAGGTGCTATTATGTTAGTGTTAAGGCAAGCAGCTTAGGTGACTTTCCTGAGGTCACATCTAGTTTGTATGTGAGTCTGGCTTTGGACTTGTCTTCCTGACCCCATGTCCAATACTCCTTCCACCACTTCAAGTACAGTTAACAGAGGATAAATTCAAAGTATAGAACAGTCATGTAAAAGATTCATGAATGTACAGCCTTAGCAAGAACTCAGCCTTGCAAGGAAATGTAAGAAGAAGAGAAAGAAGTATTTGCCCATTTGTGGGGTTCTTTTTGGTTCCATTATAGAAGAGAGGGATGTAAAGGAAGAATAGAACTCTGCTTCTCAGGGACAATTAGAACTACAGAGAAAGTCCTGCACATTAATGCTTATATTCTCTGCCAAGGAAAATAGCATTTGAATTGGAAAATATAGAATAAAGAGTTAATAAGGAGTTGATAACCAGTATGATAAGATCAAAGGGGCCATGTAGAAGAAATACTTTGGACAAATAAGGTGACACTAGATCATCTTAAAGCTTATTTCCTTCTCTAGAATTTTGTCAGTTCGTGCTTACTGTATTTATTTTTCTTAAGTTTTCATAACACATGAAATAGACTTTACCAAATAATAGTAGTTTAATATTATGAAATAATATTAGTATAATAAATAACAGTAGTCTAATATTATGAAAAAGTTTTTTTAAATAATGTTCTATCTATGTAAGTCATGTAAGATACCTTGCAAAAATAAATGCTGAACAGAATCCCTGAAAGGGGGCATGTTTCCAAAAAAAAGTATTAAAGCCATTTTTTCCTGAGGTTGTAAGTGACTTTTGTCCAGGATAAAAAAATTTATGTTAAAAAAAAAAGAAAGAATGTTTAGAGGCTGGTTAGAGTCTGATCTGACCAAAATGGCTTTCGTTTTTAACTCTTATTTTCCAGAATATGATAAGATAGACTGTACTTCTGACCTATTGAGTAACACTAGATCAGAAACCTAAGCGTGTCTTGATTGTCTGTTTTAATAATTAACAATTACTTTCACAAAGGTATACAGATTTCTTACTTAAATATTTAACAAAAGGTTTTGTGGGATCACTGAAAGCTCATCTTTATATTTTATAGGAAGACTATGAATCTTTGTTGAACATATAAGCCTTTGAATATTGTGTCATTTGTATTCATCTCTTAAAATTGTTACTAAAACATCTTCATTCATATTAATACATGGAGCTTGACACTTTCACTTTTATACCCATTTCTAAAGCCTTTGTATTGTAGTTACATTCTATCATGAACAGACATAAAATAATACTCTTTTCTATTTCTGTTTCTTTAAAGTTTCCTAAAATGTAGATATATCTAGATTTATGTAGATTACCCTAAGAGGACTGAAAAAAAATTCCATATCAAGATTCCATAATAACTAAAAAAGAAGTTCCAGTACTAATTTGATTCTGCAAAGATGGAGGTGCCTATTCAGTTTTATTTGTGGAAAAGATCACTTGTGGTCCATTGAAAGAGAGCAGAGTTTCTGTCTGGCTAAGTATCAGAGTGAAGATGAAGAAAACGGTGATAAGATCTCTCCCAGGGCACACCAATTTGGAAACACCAAAAACTTCAGAACCCCAGAAATAAATGTGAAAATAGTAGGATAAAAAAGACTGAATTTTAGAACAGTGAACTCCTCCCACTCTGAGATGGGAAGACAGTCTAATTGTAACATAAAATTCAGTGTCATGATAATTGCTTGAAAAAATGAAAAAACAACAAAGGAACTTGATCATAAAAAGCTCCTATGGTGACAGGGATGGTGTAGAGAACAAATTCCAAATAATATGATAATGTGAAAATATCTACAAGCAAAGACTTAAAGAAAAATGGAGATTAGAAAGAAGTGCAATGGGCAGAGCCAAGATGGCAGAGAAAAGGCTGGGACTCACCTGAGCTTGCCCCCAAATCCTTCCAGATACCTTTCAATGATGGCTCAAAACAAATTCTAGAGTGGAAAAACCAACAAAGGGACAGAATGAATCTATTTCCCAGCCCAAGATAACTTAGAAGGTTACTAGGAAATATCTGTTGCACCAGGGTGAGAGTGGAATACAGTCTGGTGTAGGCTTTGCCAGTGCAGACCAGGCCCAAGCAAACCAGGAGCACGCCTTGGGGGTGACTGAATCAGTAGTGGTAGTGGTGGTTTCCAGCACCCTCAGCCTGCAAATGGGAAGGGGGTCAGACAACTGGTCAGAAGGAGATTGCAGGGGTCTCTTTGATGGCACCAGGAGCAGGACTCTGTTGCATTGCCCATACTTGAATCAGGGTCAGTTCTGGGTCTTAGTTCCAGGGTGAGGAGGAGAACTAGCTCAACAGAATTTGGGGCAGTAAGGGAGCAGGGTCTTTGGTCACAGTTCTAGAGTGGAAAACAGTACTTGTGGTCACTCACAAACCAGTGCACAGTAGAAGAAAAGAGTAAAAACATCTCTCCCCATATAATACCACCATGGAAGAACCAAAAACTTGCAATTCCCAGAATTCTGAATACAGCTGTCCAAAAAAAACCCTGAATCTTGAGACAGTGCCCTCTCCACTCCTGAAGCAGAGCTCCACATTAGCTTGGAGTTAAAAGAAAAGAAATAGTCTAGAAAATCAGCAAACAGTATAAAAAGCAACAATTCAAATATCATGGAATCACAGTCAGGATAACACAACATTTAGCCATTTCTACAGGGTGTCCCTGAAGTCTGGATACATAGGAAATCTCATTAACTATGCATATTTTCTAGAAATGAAATAAATGAAAATGTCAACAATATTTTAATTTAATTAGCATAAATTTTAACCATGATAACTTCATATGGAATAAAACCTTTCATTAGCCATTGGGGACTGTTTTCCATATTAATGAGATTAATTAATTAATGAGATTTTCTGTGTCTCCTATGTCTTCCTATGAAATCTCATTTATGCTAATTAAATAAAATGTTGAAAATTTCATTCTTTTCATTTCTTGAAAATATAAATATTTAATGAGATTTCTTTTGTGTCCAAACTTTAGGGACACATGTGAATTAAAGGATTGGGGGGCATAGAATATGATTTTCCAGAGGGCAAAAGAGATAGGATTACAACCATGAATCACCTACCCCAGCAAAACTGAATATAATCCATAAAGGGGAAAAATGGATATCCAATAAAATTGAGGACTTTAAAGTATTCCTAATGGAAAGACCAGAGCTAAATAGAAAATTTACCATCAAATACAAGACTCAAAAGAAGAATAAACAGGAGAGAGAAATCAGAAGGGATTCAATAAGATTAAATTGTCTACATACCTACATGGCAAAATGATACTCATAACTCCTAAAAACTTTTTTCATTATTAAGACAGCTAGAATAGTATAGATAAAAAGCAGATGTGTGAGTTGAATATGTTGGAATGATTATTAAGAAAATAGGGATGAGAAAGAAGATTGAACTGGGAGAAGTGGAAAGGAAGAGGTAGAATGAGGTGACATTATCTGTCATAAAAGAGGTTCAAAAGAGATTTTACAGAGGGGGGGAAGATGGGGGAAGGAGGAAGGAGAGCACATGAAACTTTCTCTTATCAGAATTGGCTTAAAGGGAGAATAACATGCCCACATACTCAATTGGGTGTAGAAATCTCTTTTACTATACAGAAAATTAGGAGGGTCAGGGAATAAGAGAAGGAAGGGGTCCTGATGGAAGGGGGGGGTGGATTGGAAAAGGTAAAAATCAGAAGCAGAACATTTTTGAGGAGGGACAGAGTGAAAGGAGAGACACAGCAAGATGTACGGAAATATATACTTGGTAATCATTACTGTGTCTATGTTTCTATGTATATACCAAGTTTCTGTGATAAGGACCTCATTTCCCAAATATGTAAAAACAAATTATAGGAACAAGATATACTAAGATATAATTCTCAGTTGGTAAAATGTCAATTGATATGAACAGATAGTTTTCAGACAAAATAATCAGAGCTACATATACTCATATGAAAAATAAACTCTAAAGCACAATTCATTAGCGAAATGAAAATTAAAAACAACTCTGAGCTACCATGACACACCTATCATACTAATAGGACAGAAAAGGAAAATGACTCATGTTGGAGGTGATGTGCAAAAATTAAACGCTAATACTCTATTGAATCAAGTTTTATACTGATTTCAACCATTTTGTAGAGCAATTTGGATAAAACCATACATACCATACATACATAAGAACATATATGTAAAAATATTTATAGCAACTCTTTTAGTGGTGGTAAGGAATTGGAAATTGAGAAAGGGGCTATCAATTGAGGAATGGCTACATAAATTGTTATATATGATTGTGATGGAATACTATTGTGCTCTAAGAAATGATGAACATGATTCAGAAAAACTTGGAAAGACATGAACTGATACAAAGTGAATTGAATAAAATTAGGAGAACATCATGAACAGTAACAATGTTATTGTAATGATCAACAGTTAGTGACTTAGCTACTCTTAACAATACAATGATCAAAAACAGCTCTGTGGGTCCTATGATGAAAAATACTGTCCCTCCTTAGAGAAAAAAAGTGATGAAATCTGAATGCCAATAGAAGATATTCTTTCTTTATTTTTCTTGTTTTTTTTTTTTTGTCTTTTTTGCACAGCATGGAAATGCCTTTTGCATGACTACATATGTATAATCTTTGTCTAATTTTTTGCCTTCTCATTGTGGGGAAGAAAGAAGAAGAAAATTTGCGACTCAAAATTGAAAACAAAAATGTTAGTTTTTACATGTTATTGGGAAAAAAGCAAATATTAAATTTATAAAAAGAAAGAAAGCCCAACCAGAATTCATAGAAAAAGATTTTAAAAATCAAATAGTGATAAAGTAAAAATTTGGAAAAGAAATGAGAGCAATGCAAAAAAAAATGAAATAAGAACTAACAGCTTTGTGAAAATGGTACAAAATTAATGAATTGAATAATTCCTTAAAAAGCAGAATTGGCCACATGGAAAAAAAGAACCAAAAAGCTTCACTGAAGGAAATAGTTCATTAAAACATAGAATTGTGAAAGATAATATTTCATAAGACATCAAGAGAAAAATAAAATGAAGTCAAAAGAATGAAAAAAATACAGAATCAGAAGGAAAAAATACAGAATCAGAAGGAAACTAAGCTGAAAAATAGAGTAAGGACAAATTAAGAATTATTAGATTTAGACAGCTCTGAAGGACTTATGAAAAATGCTATCCATCCCCAAATAAAGAACTGATTGTGTCTGAATGCAGATTGGAGCATATTTTTTTTCGAGATTTTTTTTGTCTGTTTTCTTTTCTTTTTTTGATTTTAAATTTACTTATTTGTCTCTTTTCTTTTACAACATGACTATTGCATAAGTGTTTTGCATGACTATTTTTGACTTTTGCATATATTGTCTATATCAAATTACTTGCTTTCTTAATTGATGAAAAATGCTATCTAGCTCCTGAAAAAAGAAGTGATAAAGTCTAAATGCAAACAGAAGCATACTTTTTAAAAACTTTATTATTCTTGAGTGGTTGTTTTTGGTCTCTGGTTTCTTTTTTTTTTTAACATTTGCTGGAGCTAAATAACATTTTTCATCATAAGTCCTTCAGAATTGTCTTGGATCATTGCATTGTTCAGAACAGCTGTCATTAACAGTTGATAATCACACAATAGTCCTATAACTGTGTACAGTGTTTTCTGTGTACTGCTCATTTCATGTTGTATCAGCTTATGGAGTTCTTCTCGGGTTTTTCTGGAAGCATCCTGCTTATCATTTCTTTTTTGTTATTTTAAATTAATTAATTAATTTTTATTTTTTAACATTCATTTCCACAAGATTTTGAGTTCCACGTTTTCTCCCAATCATTCCCCTCCCCCTGACTGCAAGATGGTATGCATTCTAATTTTTTAACCATTTGTTTTTAAAATTTTGATTTCTAGATTCTTTCCCTTCTTACTTCCTCACCCACCCCACTGGGAAAACAAGCAATTCAATATTGGTTGTACATGTATAGTTGCGCAAAATGTTTCCATAGTAGTTACATTGTGAAAGACTAACTATATTTCCCTCAATCCTATCCTGCCCCTCACTTATTCTGTTTTCTATTTTGACCCTGTCATTTTTCAAACATATGTGCTTCTAACTACCCTCTCCCTCAATCTATCCTCCCTTCTATCATCCCCCCTCTTATCCCCTTCTTCCCTACTTTGTTGTGGGGTAAGACACCTAAATGAGTGTGTATGTTATTCCCTCCTTAAGCCAAATTCAACGAGAGCAGTTGACTCATTACTTTTCACCTTCTTGCTCTTTTCCTCCCTTGTAACCATTTTCTCTTGCCTTGTTTATATGAGATAATTTACCTCATTCTCTCCTTTTCTCCTCTCACTATATTCCTCTCTCACCTCTTAATTTTATTTTTTAGATATCATCCCTTCCTATTCAACTGATACTGTGCCCTCTGTCTGTGTACACATATACAGACATATACACACTCATATATGCATTTATACACAGATACATCCTTCTATATATAACATTTATATGTATGTATACTTATGTATATATACATCTATATTTCTTTCAACTGCCTTCATACTGAGACAAGTCTCATGAGTTCCCATTATCATTTTTCCATGTAGGAATGTCAATAGTTCAACTTTAATAAATTCCTTATTTCTTTTTCTTGCTTACCTTCTCATCCTTCTTTTGCTTCTTGTGTTTGAAAGTCAAATTTTCTGTTCAGCTCTGTTTTTTTTTTCATCAAGAATACTTGAAAGTCCTCTATTTCATTGGATGATGATATTTTCCCCTGAACCATTATAATCAGTTTTGCTGGGTGGGTGATTCTTGGTTTTAAGCACATACATGCTCATCCACATGCATATATATATATATATATATGTATGTATGTATGTGTGTGTGTTATAATTAGATGAATTAAGATGGAAGTGAATAGTTAGATTCAAAAGTCATCACAAATGATTCCATGTCAGTTTTCTAAAAAGTCTGTGATGGAGTGCTTTGCATATTTGTGTTTGGCACTTATACTGGTTAAATTTTGTTTTTTAATCAATGACTTAGATGAAGATATAGATGGCATATTTTTCACATTTATAGATGACAGAAAACTAGAGAGGATATCTAGAGCATGAATTGACAGAATCAGGATCAAAAAGACCTTGACAGGCTGGAAAATTGGGCTAAATGAATAAAATGAAACTTAATAAGGATAAATGTCTCACGTTTTTTTAAAACAATGATAGGGAGGTATATTTAGAGAGAGATTTCTGTGAAAAAATCTGAGCATTTTATTAAACTGCACAGTTTATTCTTGCATGGCAGTCAAAATAAAGCTTATGTGAAAATGAGACGCATCAAAGAAAGCAAATCATTCTCAGGAAAAAAAATTAACATTATGTTGTATTATTTAATAACCAATATTACTCTGTAAGCCATTCTATCCCCTATTTTTTGTTATACCCAATTACTCAACCTAGCTCAAAAAGAAATTTCTTCCTATCCAAATTAAAACCATGATTAAGGAATGTGATTAGTCCTGGTCCCCAGGGCTTTGACTTACTCACAAGTTTAAAGTGAGACCCTTGCTTCTGTTTACTCATAAACAGAAAAAAAAAAAACAACTTGGGAGGAGTCCTTCCCTAGAGGACAGCTCTCCCATCCTTGCTTTTCCTTATCAAAGTTAGGAGTGAATTGATCTCCAAGATTAACTAGGAAAATCCTTATTGGGGTGATTCTAGTTATCAAATCAATATTACTAGAAGAAGCTGAGATGCATAAAGCAATTACAATTCCCTAATTGTCAGAGAGGGGCAAGATCAACCACACCTGGAGACCAGCCCACTTTCCCCAGATGAGACTAATCATAATGTTTTTCTACTATCCAACTTCCACCCCCTCCTTTGGGGTCTCAATAAATATGATCTTTTTGGTCCCATCATGCTGTGGCTGCTGACCTAATTCCTTATAACAAGAAGTAAAATGAAAAGTAAAGTCCAGAAAAAAAAAACTAACCAATACATTGAAACTAACTGAAGGGAGATTTTGACCCATTTTATTAACCAACGTATACATCACTCTTTATAAACTGTTCTCTTACCCAGAAAACTGTCACTTCTACCTTCTTTGACACTTTTGAAAAGGGACAGGATCAAAATAGAGAATAGAAGTGGGAGGTGGGATAGGAGGGAAGGAAATATAGTCAGTCTTTTGTAATATATCCAAAGATGGAAATGTTTTGCATAGCTACACATCAACAACCTATACAAAAGGGAAAAACCATGAGGAGGAAAAAAAAAACTAAAGCAAAAACAAAAACAAAATGAAAATGGTCTGCTTTGATCTGCATTGACTTCATAGTTCTTTTTCTATATATGGATAGCATTTTCCATCATCAGTCTTTTGAAATTGTCTTAGATCATTCTATTGCTGAAAAGACCTAAATTTATCATAGTTAATTAGGACAAAAGATTGCTATTGCTGTGTACAATGTTCTTCTGGTTCTATTAACTTTACTCAGCATAAATTCATGTAAGACGGAAGGGGATTTTTAAAAATTTGTTTCATTTATGTTTTCTGGGACACAACCAATATCATCTAATACCGTAGGTAGCCTCTAAAGAAAGGGAGGCAACGTTTGACATTTTTACTCACCACAATTCTAATAATGTCTATTCTCCTGTTCACTGGCCATATTTGCAGCTGTTAGGGGAAAGGAAATTCAGGAATCACCCCCCCCCCTATCCTTTTTTGAGGCAATAAAGTTAAGTTACTTGCCCAGGATCACACAGCTAGTATCTGATGCTGGATTTGAACTCTGTCTTCCTCACTCCAGGGCCAGTGCTCTATCCACTGTACCATCTAGCTTCCCCAAGAGCACCATTATTGACACACAGTTGTTATTAGGTTCAGCCATCAGGGGATGTAATTCAGAATTCATTTAAGAAATTGTGTTAGGACAAAGAGAAAAATTTCTAGGTCCTTTGATCCAAAGAGTCTCTTGTTGAGCATATACTCTAAGGATGTTATACACACACATATATTTACATATATACATACATGCACACCTATATATATATGTATGCATATGTTTATATAAACATATATACTTGAATGTGATAGAATATCACTGATGTAAGACATTATGAATTAGGACACACAGAACCACAGGGAGATATATAAACTTACACAGACAAGTAAGTAGACCCCAGAAAATGAGACAGAAAGTAACATGAATACTGCAAAAAGAAAGAGCAACACCAAAATATTTTAAACTCCCTGCTATAAAATTGTGACCAACATCATCTCCAAAGAGGAAATATGAGTTTTGCATGTTTCACTATTCTTTGCAGATATAGGTAACTGTGACTTTGAAACATTATGAATAATGTTTTCAATATGTTGGTTAGGGTTTCTTTTATTTCCCCTTTTTATGTTTTTGGATTAAGAAATAGAGATCCTCTTTGAAAATGAAGGAGAGATGCTTTGGTAAATAATATCTTTTAAAAACAAAAGATAGCATTTTTTTTTTCTTAAAGAATGCACTTGGATTCCAGGAATAAGGGGGTGATAGTCCGTCCCATTGTACTTTGCCCTGGTCAAATCATAGTAGGAGTTCCAATTTCAGTTCTAGGCACTACAATTTAGCTCAGACATCAATAAGCTAGAGAGCATCCAGGTGAGAGTAAAGAAAATGTTGAAGGATGTTGAGTCTATAGCATATGAAAATCATTTGGAGAAATTGGAGATGTTCACATTAAAAAAATCTTTGTGGGTCATGACACCTATCTTCACATAATCTAATGATGTGACTTCAGAAGCAAGACCTAATGAAAATATATGGAAGTCATATTGAGATACTTGTCATTAAGAAAACAGCAAAAGCAGCTGTGACAACAGTAACAAACTTCCTTTTCATTAGAATAACTGAAATTGGAATGAGCTGCCTCAGGAGATGCTGGGTAACCCTTCATTGGAGGACTTTGGATGGAGGATGGCTAAGCACTCATCAGTTACACTGAACTGGAGATATCATGGAGTTATTGGAATACATGACCTTTAAGTCCCTTTCAACTCTGAACTTTTATCATTCTCTGAGTTTTTGAATCAATGATTTTCTGAGTCTGTCTCTATGCATACACATCTTTCAGGCATACCGTGCAGACCGTCTTTAATTAGTTCCCATAAAATCATAGCTTTGGGCAAAAGAATAGTACAGAGCCTATTAATAATAATGACTCATATTTCTATAACATTTTAAGGTTCCCCAAGTATTCTTACAACAAACATGTGAAGTAGGTAATGTAATTATTATCATTCCCTTTTTACAGCTGATGAAACTGGAGCTCTAACAATTCCAACTCGCCCATCATCACAAATCTCCCAGATATATTGATGTGATATTTTACTATATACAAGTCACCCTGAATTCAGGTGCAGCTCACTATGAATGAAACTGTTCTGTATCTAAGTAACTCATTAGCAATGGTGTTGTAAGTTAGTGAGCTAATAAAAACATGTATAGTGTTGCATTGATACATTGAACCAAAATTCACTTGTAATGCAGCATAGCAAAATGTACTGGGAATATTGCAGTTGAAAGGAAAAAGAAAACAATTCCGGACTTTGTTTCAGAAGATGTGAGTCTGCTATATATTTATTACCTGTATATGCAACTTGGCAAAAGTTTTAACCATTTGTGCCTCATTTTTTCCTTCTGTAAAAAGGGAAGAAAACTGAATGACTGATCTTTGAGGTTCCTTCTTGTTCAGAATATTAGGATTCTTCTATGATATTATTTATATATGTTATTTGGGGCAATATTATAGAACATAATTTCAAATCTATTATGTATGCATGTATTATGTTTACATATATGTGTTTAGCAGTCATGTATGATAAAATGATATTATTTAAGCAATGTAGCAGAATCACTTAAAGAATAGGCTAAAGCATAAGGAAAAGCTAGTCTTGCTGTACAGAATATACATTTTAAAATAGAGAAGGAAAGATTAATGTTGATGGGGGGGTGTCTTATAATTTTTTAGTTGCCTAGCTACAATATTTCTTTTTTTTTTAAGACCAAAGCTGATTTAAAAAAATTCCCCCAGCTCAATTACAATGAATGGTCTGTTTTTACAAATCTTCCATTCAGAAGTATAAGGTTAAGATGGTCCAGCCAATTGAGCAATCAGATTAGCTGAACATTCTTAAATGCTTTATAATAACTTTGAGAATCCTGACTGAAACTACAAAAGCAAAGAGGATAAAAGCATTTCAGAATTCACACCATTTGATAAAACAGAACATACTATTATCTTCAATATAGTGTAAAATTTGATAAAGAATATTAAAAATTGCCTCAAAAGGCTAATGACAACAATGTACTTTTCCATAATGATTTTAGACATGCCGATCCTACATCAACTTGCAAATTCGATAGCTAATGGTTCATATACAGCAATGACTTTCAGAGTTTATATGTATATTCTTCCCTATAAAAACCACATTTATTGTAATGGTTGTTGGAGGTTTTTCAGAGGGAATACAGCAGTCTCACAAATTGAGATTAACTTGGGGTAGGCCAAACTAAATGAGTGCATAAAGTATATGAACCATTGACTGTTTTAAAAGAAAGGATATTTTCTTTAAGTCTGTGTAAATGATATCTGTTCAAAAACTTCCTCCACTAAAAGCATGGCTTGTACAAGGCTAAACTGGTTGAGCACAAAGGCTGTGCTTAAAAACTAGATAGATTTTGAATAGGGCCTTGATAATGCCCAGTAATTATTACATAAAACTCACTTTATTTCAATTCTTATGGTCTCAGATCATCACCATAATGAACCTTTTGGTCCAAAGGGCCACTTCTCAAGTTCAGGCCATTGTGTAAGTCGAGGAAATGTCTATAATAATCAGAGATACTTGGAACTTCGAAATTTTTTCTTATTTCACCTATGTAGAATAATTTCAATCAACAACTAGCAGCATCTTTAGGAGAGTGATCATTGTAGGGAAAAGAATGTTTGAATTAGAGTCAGCAGGGGACTTATTCACAATTCTGCCCCTGAGAGTGACTAGTTCTATAATATTGGACAAATCAATTAAACTTTCAGCTTCCATTTCCACATTTGTAAGAAAAGGAAAATACCTGTTGTGCTTAACTCATTATTTGTAAACCTTAAAGCACTAAATAAGAGGCAGTTATTATTTTAAATAATAGAACTTAAGTAGTATTTTAAGGTTGATGAGATCCTTTACCAATATCTTCTCATTTTATTCTCATAAGAACCATGAAAGGTAGGTGATATTATTATCTACCTTGATATAGATGAGGAAAGTGAGGTAGACAGAGGTTAAGTGACTTGACAAGGGTCACATAATTAGTAAATATTTGGTGACAGATTTGAATTCAGGCCTTCCTGATTTAAGGACAAGAACTCAATTGATTATACCAACTAGTTAGCTATATTTTTTCTCCTTTTCATTATCAGACATTTCACTGCTACTTCTGTGCACTCAATGAATTCATGACTGATTGGCTTGGTTTCAGAAGTCACTCCACTGTGTGGCATATTTCATAGAGAGTTAGCTTTGAAACTGGGAGAGCTATATTCAAGTTCCAAGTGCTCACACACATTCTGGTGCTGGGACCCTTGGTAAGTTATTGTGTTCTAGGTGGGCAATTGTCTAAGATTATAAAATGCAGAGAAGGTGCCAATCTGCATGGGTAGGGAAAAAAAAGAAAGCAAAGTGTTCTTTCGCAGTATATTACTTGATCAATGGAATGAGACATCAATTCCCTATCTCTTATAAAGTTAATCCCCCTATTTCTATTGTAGAGAGAAATCCAAAGTTAAGGTAGGAGTTGTTACTAGTGTTACCTTTAAGGACCTTCCTAATCTAGCATTCTGCCTTCCTCAAATGAGATGACATGCAAAATGCTTTTAAAATCGTAAAGTGTTATATAAACCAGTATTATTGTCATTGTTGATATTACATATGGGAAAATATCCTCAGCCATTAAACATGTTTCCATTTTAGTCAGATTAGGAATTTCCCTTTGTATTTTATTTAGTTTTTAACTGTCTTAGGAAAACATACTTTTTCATGGATAACAAATTGTAGTCCAGAAGAATTGAATCATATATGAAAATATTATAAATTAGTAGGAGTGAAATTAATAAGAGTTTAGTACATATGGATTTTAAATTACATTGTGGCATAAAAATATGTTCAAGATAATTTTTCAATATAAATTCCATATCTCCATTCATTTTAATACCTCCAATTAAATCTCACTTGCCTCATCTTGTCATACAGATGATGCTGAAATCTTCAAAGCTCTGCTATTGAGAACAAAATGTTGCCATTCCTTTCAACCTAGAAAAAATGTTGTATATAGGATTTAACATAAGATTTAATGGGCAGTGAATTACTAATCAACTAGTAATATCTAATCTAATATGATTAGAATTCAAGAAATAGAAAGTCAGAATTCTTATACTATATCCATCTGATTTCAGAAATGACCTCAGATAAAGACACACACACACACACACACACACACACAAACAAGATAGGGAAGAATAAGTAAGCTAGGTTGGAAATAAATTCAATGCTAGTATCCAATTTCCAAAGTTATCTGTCTTTTGTAAGATTCACTTTAAGCTCCTTGTAAAAATATAAATCCTTATCCATATGTAATTACCACCATATTATTTCTCCATGGCACCCCAGGATGGCTGAATACAGCTTGAGAAAGTCACAAAAGAATATTGAATTGACCCAATGCACATTCATGGTTAAATCCCCTTTTGGCCTCTTGCCAAACTGCACACACACATATGTACATGTGCATATGGATGTGTGTACATATATATGATATATAAACATATGTATGTGTATACATGGTGTTTATGAACATATACACATTTATATGTAAGTATGTTTATATATTATATTCATATGAAGTAAGTATGTGTGAGGAGATAAAATAGATATGAATGCTATATGAACTTTCCGATTTTTTCACTCTATTTTTAATTTTACCTATCTGTTTTAATTATTTATGAGACTTCTCATGAATCTGAAATTAACTCTAAATATGTATAATGTAAAAACAAAACATATTAATAAAACTAAAAGTGCAAAGATAAAAAAAGACCCAATCAAATGTTTCAAATTTATTACTCCAAATAATGGACTACTTTTTCTGTGATCACAGAAATGTCTTCCTTTACTATTTTACTGAGAAAATTTCCACAATCTTACACATCATTAAACATGAGCTAACTCAGTCTCCCTCCTCAATTTTTCAAAATGCAGGTGAGCTATACTTATTCTTCTATAAAGTCAATCTTTCCATGGGTGTCCTGGTTTCTGTCCTTACCTGTCTCCTCCAATACTTTGCTCCTATATTCATTTAAACTCACCCTCACACTAACTTATTCCAAACTTTTTGAAGCTGTTTTTTCTATACCAAAACATGCAGTAATTATTTTCAGTATTCATTTCCCTTGAACTTTCCAGCTTTTGATAGTCCTCTTACTAGACAGTCTTCTCATCTTTTCTTTTAGAGTTATCTTATTTTGCCAATTCTCCACCTAACTGCTCCTCCTTTCACTTCCCTTGCCTCCACTCCACTCCCCTCCCCTTCTCCCCTTCTCTCTTCTGACCTGTCTTCCCTTTTCCTTCTTTCCCCATCCTCTCTTTTCTTCTACTACCTTATCTCCTCTCCTCCCTTCCCCTGAGCTGGCCTCTCCCAGTTTCTGTTAGAGGGGTCAAGATTTTTTTAACAGTTTTTTTTAATTCCTAGAAACACTAATGAAACACCATTTCTCCAATATAATTATTTTCACAATTATTGTCATTTTATGCCTAAAAGAGCCCATATATAATTTGACTTTTTTTTTCTTTACTTCTCTAACCTTTAGGTATAAAAAGTAGCTTTTGTGTTTTTCTTTCTCTGGCATATTTATTTATGGAAACTTTTTTTTTTGTATTTGAACAGAAGAGTTGACAGCAATTGGTTTCACAAACTCATGCAAAAAGACTATCCTTGTTTTAAGATAGCTTCCACAAGAACTTAGTGAATCATTGCTCTTAATGCCAGGCCTCCTTATTTTCTACTAGCTGGCTTAGGTGCTAATTTTCATTGCTATCTTTCAAATAAGTGAGATTTGGTTGAGTTTTACTTAATTACTGCTAAAAATACCTCCACGGGGTGGCTAGGTGGCCCAGTGAATAGAGCACTGGCCCTGGAGTCAGGAGGACCCAAGCCCAAATCCAGTCTAAGACACTTAACACAAAAAACTAGCCATGTGACCTTGGGCAAGTCACTTAACTCCAAGTGCCCTGAAAAAAAAAATACCTCCACAAAGATTGTCTACTGGCTTTCTCCTTTCTTATGTTTTAAAGAAGAAAAAAAGACCTAAATTATACCATTATGGACTAAACATGCATTTTCTAAAAATATATTGGCAGTGAAATTTTCAATTTGCTTCAACATTGTGCAAAACCTAGAGAAAGTTTTTTTTTTAACATTTTTCAAAAGCTTTATTAACTTCTGATTTACATCATTCATTTCCGTGATATTGAGTTGCAAATTTTCTCCATTTTCCCCCTACCCAGAGCCCCAAAATAGCAGTCCCAACAGGATATCCCCTTCTCTGATCTGCTCTCTCCCATATTTTCTCCCATAACCCTTTCAACTTTCCCAGTAAGGCATGGTGGATCTCTATGCCCCAGTACCTGTATATCTTATTTCCCAATTACATGTAAAATAGTATTAATAATAGTGTATACACACACACATACATATATTTAAACATTTGATTTTAAAACTTTGAATTCCAGATTCATTCCTTTCCTCCCTTGTCACCCACCCTTACTGGGAAGATAAGCAGTTCAGTATAGGTTGTACTTGTGTAGCCAATGCAAAACAATAACATAGTAGGTAAATTGTAAAAGACTGACTATATTTCCCTCCCTCCTCTCCCACCTCCCATTTGTTCTATTCTCTACTTTGATCCTGTCCCTTTTCAAAAGTGGGTGCTTCCAACTTCTCTCCCCCCCAGCCTGCCCTCCCTTCCATCATCCCCCCTCTCATCCCCTTTCCACCTACTCTCCTGTAAGGTGAGATACCCAATTTAGCATGTATTTCATTCCCTCCCCAAGGTAAATTCAATGAGAATAAGGTTGACCCATTTTCTTTTGCCTTGCTATTCTTCCCCTCCATTGTAACCATTTTCCCTTGCCTTTTCTATATGAGATAGTTTACCCCATTCTGTCTCTCCCCATCTCCTTTCATTATATTCCTCTCCCACCTCTTAATTTCACCTTTTAAGTATCATCCCTTTGTATTAAATTGGTCCTGTGCCCTCTATCTATGTATACCTGTAAACATATATACACACCTTCACATATGTATTCATATGTCCATATGCCCTCATAAATAGGTATATATATATATATATATATATTTATGTATATATATATATATATTTCTATTACCTTCAACTATTTTCATACTGAGAAAAGTTTCATCAGTTACAATTATTGTTTTTCCATGTAGTAATGTTAATGGTTCAACTTTGATAAGTTGCTTATGATTTCTTTTCTCTGTTTACCTTCTCATGATTCTCTTGCTTCTTGTATCTGAATGTCAGATATTCTTTTCAACTCTGGTTTTTGCAGCAAGAATGCTTGAAAGTCCTCTATTCCACTGAATGACCATTTTTTCCCCTGAAACATGATACTCAGTTTTGCTGGGTAGCTGATTCTTGGATTAATCCCAACTCCTTTGCCCTTCAGAATATCATATTCCAAGCCCTTTGATCCCTCAGTGTAGAAGCTGCCAGATCCTCCGTTATCCTGATTGCCTTTCCACAATATTCAAATTGTTTCTTCCTGGCTGTTTATAATATTCTCTCCTTAATCTGGGAATTCTGAAACCTGGATATAATATTCCTAGGAGTTTTCTTTTTGGGATCTTTTTCAGGAGGTGATTGGTGGATTCTTTCAACCTCTATTTTGCTCTCTGGTTCTAAAACATCAGGGCAGTTTTTTGATAGCTTCCTGGAGGATGATTTCTAGGTTCTTTCTTTGATCATGGCTTTCAGATAGTCCAATAATTTTTAAATTATCTCTGAATCTATTTTCCAGGTCAGTCATTTTTCCCATGAGATATTTCACATTGCCTTCTATTCTTTCATTTGTTTGGATCTGTTTAACAGCATCTTGATTTCTCATAAAGTCATTAGCTTCCATTTGCTCCAATCTAATTCTGAACCAATGATTCTCCTCATTGAGTTTTTGAGTTTCTTTTTCCATCTGGCAAATTTGGCTTTTTAAGCATTCTTCTCCTCATTGCCTTTTTGATCCTCTTTTGCCATTTGAGTTAGTTTGTTTTTTAAGGTGTGATTTTCCTCAGTCAGCCTGTTGACTCTCATTTTGTAATTTGCTTGCATTGTTCTCATTTCTCTCCCCAATTGTTCCTCCACTTCTCTTATCAGCTTCTTAAGGTCCTCTTTGGACTGAAACCAGGTCGTATTTTCCTTTGTAGCTTTTGGTGCAGGAGTTCTGATTTCACTGTCTTCCTCCTGTTCCATTCTTTGCTCCTTTTTTGTTCCCAAAATAGGAGTCTAATGTTGGAATATTCTGTTTGCTTTGTTTCCTTTGCCTGGTCATGTCGCCCCTCAGTCACTTGACTTTTGGGCTTTTTGCCATAGTAGGACTCTGCCACCAGACAGGGGAGCTTTCGTCCCCAAAATTGGAATTTTCTCAGCTGCTGGAGGTTTTAGTTGCGTGCCCTCTTGGAAGCCTCCACACACTCTGGCAAGCTGGTCACACACCACAGGACCTCCACCTTAGACCACAATCCAGATCCAAGCAGGTTAAAGCAAGAGCGATTAACCCTCAGACTGGTTGCTTGGTCCCCCTATACTCTGCAGGCCAGGAGCTGAAGCTGCCAAGTGGCGCTGGCTGTGATCCAAAGCACTCCCACTTACTGGGTCCCAAAGTCCATACTGCACTGACCTCTCACTTTGTCCTTCACATGTATGTGTTGATAATTCAGGAAATAGACACAGCTGCTGCTGATCTGGAGTCCCTCTGGCAGCTGGTGAGACCCGCCCTGGTAATAAAACCTCTGGCTCACAGGGCACCTGGGCTCAGCTCCCAGAATGCTGCTTTGGCCTCTTGCTGCTGGCCTGCAGGTCTGTCCTCAGCAGGAGGTTAGCTTCTCTGTGTCATCTTGTGGGTTCTGCATCTCCAAAGTTTGTTCAGAGTCCCCTTTTTACATGGATTGGAGAAGCTGGAAGCTGGAGCCATGTGGAGGTCCTGCTTCTACTCATCCATCTTGACTCTACCCTTGGGGTCAAGATTGTTAATAGATTAATCTACCATCAATTGTTTAGTTGGACAGATGTTTTTTTTTTGTTTCTTAACTGTTTTATTTGCTTTAAATGTTTTCAAGAGAAAACTCAGGGATCACAACTCACTGTAGTTCAAATGACAGTTATTGAGTAAATAGCTTCCTTATGTGGTTGCCTTTATATACTATCTGCCTATATGATTACCTTAACCTGTATGCAAAGCAGATATTGTACCATCAAAATGAAAAGACATGTTTTGTGCCATGCATAATTGACATAATTACTAGTATTAACATTTTTATTATTAATAGGTAGTGATCTAGTTTTTTCATATACACAGAGACTTATTTTTTAAAAATTAGTTCTGTGTCCAGACTTCAGATTTAATTGGTTAGTTAGGAGGAGGTTCCATCATGGAAACTCCCTCCACAAATGCAGTTATACACCTCATCCACCATTTATAGACTTAAAATACTTCTCCTGGTATTGACAGGTTAAATAATTTAAATAAATAAATAAAATTAATCAATTTTGATAAATACATGACTACATAGCCAGTATGTGTCCTGACTCCAAGATTGGCCTTACATTCACTATTTCATGTTGTGTCTCTCTTATCTACAATTAATATGCCAAGCTCAAAGTTGTAAAATTAGAGTTTACTGAAGACCCTAGAATTACTGACTTTATAAGATGTTTTGAAGGAAAAGATCAACCCTCTTAAATAACAATGATGCCAATAAAAGATGCTTCTCTTGAATTCCAACAGGTCTCCTTAGAATTGAAGGGATCTTCTTTCCTAAGAAAGAATTTATGTGAGATTTTGGACAGCAGCAATGTTATAACCCACAAAAAGCTCTTATGGAGGCTAAGTTATGATTTTACATAATATAGATAAGGAAGATACTCCATATGATTTTAAATAATGGAAATATCATATTTCAAAGGATTCAACTGAAACATCTATTTAATGACTTCAGGAAATTCTTTTTGAAAAGACTTTTTTTTTAAATTCCAAAAATGTAAGCCATTTCTGTTTTTTTATGGAAATAAATATTTTTGCTTTAAGGAATTTTTATAATTTTAAATGATTATTTTATGCTATTGTTAAAAAATTCTTTTGAATAAATGTGCTTGACCAAGAAAAATTACCTAATACAGAACTGCAAGGGTTCAATTACATTCAAACATTATATGTTTCTAGATTTTTTTTTTAATTTAATTTTCCAAGCCAAATAATTCAAAGCCTTTTTTTTTTTTTTTTTTGCCTGGGAAACTCACTCAGTATTATTACAAGGATAAGTGGATGACAATTCTGCCCCATGTTACAGAATTTAGAACACTGACAGTAATTTCAATATGTTAAAAGTATGGAAATAAAGTTTTAAAGGTACCTTGATTGGCATAGGAAACAGGCCTGTAATTTTGGGGGAACAAGGAACTTTCGGATGAGGAAATTCCATCTACCAATTCAAGCTGACGCCTTATCTGAAACCTATAGAAAGTTGCCTAGACCTATGAAATGATAAATGATTTGCTCAGCCCCAAATTGGCAGCTAGCAATGTGGACAGAGCAACAGGCCTGAAGTCAGGAAGACTTAAATTCAAATTTGACCTCATATAACTACTAGCTGTGTGACCCTAGGCACATCACTTAACCCTGTTTTGTCTGAGTTTCTTTACCTGTAAAATGTGCTGAATAAGGAAATGGCAAACCACTCCAGTATCTTTGCCAAGAAAACCCCAAATGGGATCACAGAAAAGTAGGACACAACTCAACAACAAGAACAAGTTGGCAAAAATAACTAGAGAAAGTGGAATGTTATAAAATGAAAACTATATAATAAATGAATTCTTCCCTATAGCCCAAAGAGATTTGTTTAGGCTGGCATTTGTGGTATTTGCATTAGGGATATAAATTCCTAGTTATTGATCAGTACTTATTGCTATAAGAGATGGATATTTGATGCTGAAAGTGCAACAACAAAGAAACCATGGGATTTAGTGGTTAGTTAGGGCATAGCTACATTCACTCCAAAGAAGAATTTACATTGCCGCAATTCCTTCAGCCTATCTCACTGAAGCACCATCAATAACTAGGTCAGTCATTCCCAGTTATCTCGGGCCAAAAGCAGCTTTCATTACAAAATTTCTGAACTTATTTTAGCTCCTTGATGACTTAAAAATCTGAATTATGAAATAGATGATTAGACCTCTGTTTTACCCCAACCATTATTAATCAGCTAGTGATTTTTAAGGGTGGTGATTGGTAGTAATTATCAATATATTTACAATAAAAAATTATTAGCCAAATTACCCTACCAATCAATAGATATTTAGTCTTAGTTGATGAAATAATATATTATACCTGTTATCAATGTACATGTAGTTAATCAGTTAAATATCCATTTAGTTAGTCAACTAATTAGGAATAATTTAAATAGGATAGGTTCTTTCTTTTTTTTTAATTTTAGGTTTATTTTTAGTTGACAACATTCAACATTTACATGTTGATACAAATGTTATTCAACATTACAACATTTGAGTTACAAATTTGCTTCCTCTCTTTCCCCTCCCCACGACCCCAAAACAGCGATCCCACTGAATACCCCCGTTCCCCAGTCTGCTCTCTCCTATATACTCCCCCATTCCCCCTCCAATTTTCCAGAAGCGCAAGATGGATCTCCATAACCCAGTGCCTATATATCTTTTTCCCCAGTACATGTAAATAAAAATAATTTTAAATATTTGATTTTAAAACTTCGAATTCCAGATTATTTCCCCTCTTCCCTCATCACCTACCTTCACTGGGAAAATAAGCAATTCAATATAGGTTGTATATGTGTAATTATGCAAAACATTTCCGCAGTGGGTATATTGTGAAAGACTAACTCTATTTCCCTCCATTCTAGCCCACCACCAACATGTTCTATTTTCTGCTTTGACCCTGTCCCTTTTCAAAAGTGTGTGCATCTAACTACCCTCCCCCCAGTCTCCCCTCCCTTTTATCATTCCCCCTTTTATCCCCTCCCCCCTACTTTCCTGTAGAGTAAGAGACTCAATTTAGTGTGTATATTATTCCCTCCTTAAGGCAAATTCAATAAGAGTAAGGTTGATCCATTCCCCTTTGTTTTCCTGTTCTTCCCCTCCATTGTAGCTGTTTTCCCTTGCCTCTTTTATGAGATAATTTACCCTATTTTGTCTCTCCCTATCTCTTCTCATTACATTCTTCTGTCACCTCTTAATTTTATTTTGTAAATGTCATCCCTTTCTGTTCAATTGATACTGTGCCCTCTGTCTGTGTATACCTGTACACATATATACACACACTCACATATGTATTCATACTCACATATACTCTCCTATATAGGCATATATATATGCATGCATACATACATATATGTATATACATGTGTATATATATATATATGTGTATATATATACACATTTATATTGCGTTCAACTACCTTCATACCAAGAAAAGTTTCACAACTTATAATCATCATTTTTTCCATGTAGGTATATAAATAGTTCAACTTTGATAAGTTGCTTATGATTTCTTTTCCCTGTATACCTTCTCATGCTTCCCTTGCTTCTTGTATCTGAATGTCAAATTTTCTATTTAACTCTGTTTTTTTTTTCATCAAGAGTGCTTGAAAATCCTCTATTTCATTGAACGACCATGTTTTCCCCTGAAACGTTATACTCAGTTTTTCTAGATATGTGATTCTTGGTTTTAATCCCAACTCCTTTGACCTCCAGAATATCATTTTCCAAGCCCTTGTGGTCAGCCTTTGCCACCAGGGCAAGAAGCCAGGGAGGCTCTGCGGCCTTGAAGCCGCCCCTACATAGCAGCTTCAGCTCCTGACCTGCAGAGTGTAGGGGGAACAAGTGACCAGTCTGAGGGGAAATCGACCTTGCTCTAACCTGATTGGATCTGGATTGCTGTCTATTGGATCTGGATTGCTGTCTAGGGTGGAGATCCTGGGGTGTGTGAACAGCTTGCCAGAGCATGTGGAGGCTTCAGAGAGGGCACCCAAATAATACCCTCGGCAGCTGAGAAAACCCCAGCATTTGGGGCAAAGCTCTCCTCTCTGGAAGCAGAGTCCTACTGTGGCAAAAAGCCCAGGGGTCAAGTGATTGAGTGGCAACATGAGCAGGCAAAGAAAGCCAAATAAACAGAGCACCCCAACTTTACACTCCTATTTTGGCAACAAAAAGGATCAAAGCATGGGACAGGAGGAAGACAGCGAAGTCAGAATGCCTGCACGAAAACCTTCAAAGAAAAAGACGAGCTGGTTACAGGCAGTAGAGGACCTTAAGAAGCAAATAAGGGAAGTTGAGGAAAAATTGGGAAGAGAAATGAGAATGAAGCAAGAAAATTATGAAATGAGAGTCAATACCCTGATTGAGGAAAATAACACCTTAAAAAATAGACTAGCTCAAATGGCAAAAGAGGCTCAAAAAGGAAATGAGTAGAAGAATGCCTTAAAAAGTCAGATTGGCCAGATGGAAAAAGAATCTCAAAAGCTCACTGAAAAGAATCATTCCTTCTGAATTAGATTGGAGCAAATGGTAGCTAGTGACTTTATGAGAAATCAAGATGCTGTTAAACAGATGCAAACAAATGAAAGAATAGAAGGCAATGTGAAATATCTCATTTGAAAAACCACTGACCCAGAAATTAGATCCAGGAGAGATAATTTAAAAATTACTGGACTACCTGAAAGCCATGATCAAAGAAAGAACCTAGTAATCATCCTCCAAGAAATTCTCAATAAAAACTGCCCTGATGTTTTAGAACCAGAGGGCAAAATAGAGGTTGCAAGAATCCACCAATCACCTCCTGAAAAAGATCCCAATAAGAAAACTCCTAGGAATATTATAACCAGGTTATGAAATTCCCAGAACAAAGAGAGAATATTACAAGCAACCAGGAAGAAACAATTTGAATATTGTGGAAACGCCACCAAAACACAGGATCTGGCAACATCTACCCTGAGAGATCGAAGGCTTGTAATACGATATTCCAGAGGTCAAAGGAGCTGGGATTAAAACCAAGAGTCACCTACCCAGCAAAACTGAGTATCATGTTTCAGGGAAAGATATGAAAATTTAGTGGAATGGAGCACTTTCAAGTATTCTTGATAAAAAAAACAGAGTTGAATAAAAAATTTGATATTCAGAAACAAGAAGCAAAAGAAGCAGGAGAAGGTAAACGGGGAAAAGAAATCATAAGGAACTTATCAAAGCTGAACTATTTGCATTCTGACATAGAAAAACGATAATTGTAACTGATGAACCTTTTCTCAGTATAAAAATTGTCAAAGGGAATAGAACTATATATCTCTATATGGAAGATAATATGGGTGTGTGAATACATATGTGACTGTGTGTATATATGTTTACAAGTATACATAGCTAGAGGGCTCAGGACCAATAAAATAGGAAGGGATGATACTTAAAAGGTGAAATTAAGAGGTGAGAGAGGAATATAATGAGAGATGATGGGGTGAGACAGAATGGGGTAAACTATCTCATATAGAAGAGGCAAGGGAAAATGGATATAATGCAGAGGAAGAACAGGAAGGCAAATGGAAATGGGTCAACCTTATTCTCATTGAATTTGACTCAGGGAGGGAATGACATTCACACTAAATAGGGTGTCTCACCCTAAAGGAAACTAGGTAGGAAGGGGATTAGAGGGGGATGATGGAAGGTAGAGCAGGCTGGGGGTGAGGGAAGTTGGAAGCAACCACTTTTGAAAAGGGACAGGATCAAAGAGAATAGAACAAGTGGAAGGTGGGATAGGATGGAGGGAAATATAGTCAGTCTTTTACAATATATCTACTATGGTAATATTTTGCATAGCTACACATGTACAACCTATACTGAATTGCCTATCTTCCCACTAATGGTGGGTGACAAGGGAGGAATGGAATTAATCTGGAATTCAAAGTTTTAAAATCAAATATTTAAAATACATACATATGTATGTATATACTATTTTAATACTACTTTATATGTAATTGGGAAATAAGATATACAGGCATTGGGGCATAGAGATCCACCATGCTCTATTGGAAAAGTTAAAAGTGGTATGGGAGAAGATATGGAAGAGAGCAGATTAAATGAGGGTGGTATCCTATGGGACCACTATTTTGGATCGGTGTGTAGGGGGAAAATGGGGAGAAAATTAGTAACTCAAAATCTGGCAGAAATGAATGATGCAAACCAAAAGTTTATAAAATATTTGAAAAAAAAATTGAATTCCAAATTCTCTCCATCCCTCCAGGCTCTTCTCACCCATTGAGAAGGCTAGCAATCATATCTAATTGGTTATTAAATATTCTTGACACTGAAGCACTGTATTCAGTTTATCTATTGATATTCCCTTAGTCATCCCACATAGTATTTATGTGAACCTAGACAGATCTCTTAATCTTTTGGGGTTTTAGATTTCTCATCTATAAAATGGTTATAATGCCTTCAGCCAAATATACTTTTGTTTTGAAAGCAATCTGGGTTGTGATTTACCCAAAATATACTTTTAAAAAAATTAGCTTTGTTTGGTGTATTCTACCCCTAATCCATAGCCCATCATCCCTTTATTTTAAACCCTGTCCATAAAAAAAATCCCAATCCATTCTTAGATGACATTTTCCTAACCAGTTGTTCACTTTCTAAATCTTTTTTTCTCTTTTAAATCTCTTACCTTGTTTGCCAGCAATAATAAAAACACTGCCACAGAGGCAGCATCTTCCAGCACAAAAAGAATTTTGAATTAGCAGACCTTAGTTCTATACTTTACTACAAATATGACATGGACAAACTACTCAATCTCCCCTAGTGTTTATTTCCTTATTTCTAAGATAAGTTGTAACTGATGACTTCTAGGTCCCTTTCAGTTCTAAATCTCTGATTCTGTGAATGTTCACAGCTCTTGGCCCATAGTAAGCAATTAAGAAATGCATGTTGACTAAAAAAATAAAATAAAATTATCATGATTATTCAAACAGTACTGAGAACAAAGGTTTATTCAACAATGCAGAAGGCAGAGCCTCTATGAATTCTCAGTTATTCAATTAGAAATACATATATAAAATCACCAATGAGAAAAACTAAATCTGGAAAGAAGAGAGATTAATGATGTTTGACTTCATTGGACTTCAACTCTTCTTTCTTTTCCTATCCATCTACATCAACCAGTGTAAGGGAAAACATTTGGTAGTGGATTACCAATGACAGGTGCACAAGGAGAATTGTGTACTAAGGGATTTGAACAAGTGGAGACTTGGTTAGGAAATACAAAAACTCTTCTTGGAAAACATAAGTCTTCAGCAGAAGTAGGAAGGAATGAGTATTGTCATCAGAATACATACACAGAAAGAATAGCATTTCTTTTATGGTCCATTATAATGTTACAGACCGTGTAGAAATGAAGGATGGATTTCTTCTCTTAACTAACATACTCCTCAGTTAATATTAGACACCATGAACCTGAAACTCATGTACAGAAATGGACATATGTATTTATTAATGTCACACATATTTATGCAGTTCATAAAGGTTTGCAGGGTTATCATATTGAATATTATTAATGAACCAGTGAGGCAGGTGTTATTATTATCCCACCATGTTCAAAGATATGTTAAAGAAGGATTAGAGGGATAAGTAATTTGCACAGGTCATGCAGTAAGGGTCCGAAAAAAAGATTTGAACCCAGCTCTTCCTGACTCTAAGACTCTCTGTCCTATGTTATCCTTTCTGTTCTTGGTCAGATACATAGTATTCTGTTTTGTGAATATATTTTATGTCTTTTCTTCTTGATATCATAAAAAGGAAAGCTAAATAGATTATTTTATAGAATAATCAACATGTTTTAACAATAGGAGTTCCATACCTAAAGTCAGAAAAGATCAGTGTTCAAATATTGCCTTGTATATTTTCTATTGAGTAAACATGGGCATGTCACTTGACTTTTTTCACCTTCAACTTCCTAATAATACCTAAATTCTCCCATCAGAGGGGTATGCTGAGGAGCTAATGAAATAATTTATGTAAAGTATTATATTAACCTTAAGATATAAATTAAACTTATTGTTACAGTCAATATTTTTATTTAAAAGTATATACTTTGTATTTCATGAATTGTATCTATTCTATAACTGTAGTAGGATCAAAGTTGATAAGTAACCTACATTTAAATTAAGATTTAGGCATTTCCCACAGTAATGGAAGCCCTTGTATTTTAATAGTATAAAATGCAATCATTAAAAAATAATAAATATCCAATTTTAGCTTTGAATTATGTGGATCCTATATTCATAAAATTATGAATGTACCTTTTGTTGGAACAAACTTATTTCCCTATTACATGATGCAGAATAAAATTCATGCCCCTAATATGCTTCCTAATAATTTATTCCAGTTCTGAACTTTTAATAGTAGTTTATATATAAAAAAGAGCTCAGAGAATATAGTTTTCATGCACCTTTAAGCTGGATTCATCATAGCATCAAATTGTCTTTAATTAGAAAAGACTCTCATATATGTAGATATATTTCAGAAGTTTTCTAATCTCCAGGAAAAGAAAATAAAAATACATACACACATATAAATGCATATGTATATGTCTCTGTGTATACACATATACACACATACACATACATATGTGTGTATATATTTGTATATACATTCATGTCTGAGTTTTAGTCAGATATGACAAATTTCAAAATTTAATGGACATAAGAACTCTATGAAGAAAATTTTAAGAACAACAAAATAATACCAGAGAATATTACACTTAATACCTTTATGTCCAATTCCACTTCTGTAAAAACTATTAAGTAGTTTCTGGTGGCCTCAATTCTAAAATTATTTTAAAGCTCGGTTTGTTAGCAATGTAAGTCCCAAAGTAATCATAAAACCAAAAAAATTTAAGTCCTTAATATTAAATTAAAGTTTGATTAATAATAAAAAAGAGGGTCTTTTCCTTATTACAAAATATGAGCAGCCCCATGATGTAATTGTGGCTGCTGCAAAATATAGTTTTCCTAGTTGAAAGAAAAGACTGAGAGATCAGCTAAGGTGAAAGACTGAAGAAGCCCAGGAATTTGGAAGCTTTAGATAGGGGTGGAGGGATAATGTGTGTGGGGTGTGTATGTGTGTGTGTGTGTGTGTGTGTGTGTGTGTATGAGTGCACATGTTGTTGGGAGCAGATACAGCTTTCAGAGTGGGATATCTATTCCAGTCATAAGAACAAATGACAAATGAAGGTTCTTCCACCTGAACTGAATACAATTCTGAGCAGCAATTGAATCCAAGTATCACTCACTGAACTAGTTAAAGGAGGGATCAATCTAGATAAAATTTTCAGTTGTCTAAATGTGCCTGTCTCATAGCACTTTTGGGAATCTGATAAATAAATCCATTTCCTATTCTTCCTGTGAAACCAAGGCATTGAGGTGTGCTTCATTTTCCTGTTCCTCTTTCCTTCCTACTGTGTTTCCCCGATAATAAGACACTGTCTTATTATTTTTTTGGAAAGAAAAACACCAGAGGGCTTATTTTCAGGGGAGGGCTTATGTTGTCCTGCCTCAGCTCTCCTCCACGGCACTGCTCTCAATGGCGCCAGCAAGCTAATCACTGGGGAAGAACAGGATGATGCGCTCACTGCTGCAGCTCTGATTGGATGCAGCTCGGAGCGCGGCGTGTGTTTCATGGGGGGGTGGAGGGACGGTGCATACAGAGGGTACCGTAATGTAGCGTGTAGCACAGGGGATCACCTTCACTACAGTAGCAATCTCAATAGGGCTTATTTTCGGGGGAGGGCTTATTTTAGAGGAATCTTACACAATAAGTGGAGGGCTTATTTTCGGGATAGGTCTTATTGTCGGGGAAACACAGTAGGTGGACTTTGATGTCACTGAAGTGTATCCTATCATTCTATCTCCTAACTGATAGTCAGCAGTCAACAATCATTTATTAAGCATTTCCTATGTACTAGGTATTGTACTAAGATTAGGGATCAGGAGTGTGAGGTGCTACATAGAAGGGTAGAAACATGGTTGCTGTACTCAAAGGGCTCAGATTCTAATGGGGGATAGACACTACACTGAAACAAATACATACGCAGTGTATTTGGGTAGTAATATCTAAAGGAAGGCAGTAACTTGGGCATGGTATGGTATGGGGGGTGGAGAGGAGCCAAAATGCTTCTTGTAGAAGATGAGATCTTAACTGAATCTTAAAGGATGACAGGAGGTAGAGGGGAGAAGGAAGAATATTCCAGGAATGATAGTCAACCCATGAAAGAGCAAATTTTGGGGAGATAGAATAACATTTTTGAGAAACAGCAAGTAACCTGGTGTCATTGGATTTTAGAGAATGTGGAGGAGTATGAAGTATAAGAAGACTGAAAAGGTAAGAAGGGGGCAGGTTCTAAAGGGTTTTAAAAGTGAACTAGATCCTGATCATGGTTTGTAAGTCTGATTTTCATTTATAAATGAGTTGTTTGTTTTTATTATTGTTTGTTTGTTTTTTGGAGGGCAGCTGGGGTTAAGTGACTTGCCCAAAGTCACAAGGCTAGTAAGTGTGTCAAGTGTCTGAGGCCGAATTTGAACTCAGGTCCTTCTGACTCCACGGCCAGTGCTCTATTCACTGTGCCACCTAGCCGCCCCTGGTTTTATTATTGTTGATAGACCTATAGCTACTTAGCATCAGAGTGTACATAGAAGTGTGTTCCTCACTTAGATTTCTCCTGAAGGAATGAACTGATTGATATTGTGATATTACTGAGGGTATAAGCACTGGTTCCCATTCCAGAGGCTTAACTCATCCCTTTTTGTGAAAAGGGAGGGTTTTGTGCGAAACAATTAGGCTACAAAAAAGCTGGGTATTGCATAAGCAAAGAATGATAATAAGGATGTCATATGGAATAAGAATAATAACAAATAATTAAATGTTTTAGCTTAAAAAACAATTAAATATATTGATTCTATTTAGCTGTATATAAAATTGATGATGCCCACTAGGAACAACAACTTAAGAGAGCATATTATTCTCATGAGAAAAATGAAAAACAACACAGAGCAATGCAAAGCTAATTAAAAACAAATCCTTTTCTGCTCCATAGAACTCTTAAATGTTCTCCAGAGCTGACTTTATACCCTATCTTTCCTAATATCTGTCATTCATTCATCAAATACTTATTAAGTACTTAATACACAAAGGTATTATGGTAATTTCTGAAGTTAAAGAGATAATATAGTCCATGCCCTAAAGAGGCCTACAGCCTAGTAGGTGGATAGCATATATACACAAATAAACAAAATATAAATTCAAGAGACAAGAGAATTAAAACAGTAAGACATGACAGATTAAAGGAGGAGGCGAAATGTTAGCCTGAAGAAATGACAAATAGACATTTCATAGAATTTTGGAGTCAGAATGGACCATAGTGAACACCTCGTCCAGTCCTTTCCTGTAAAAGAATTTACTCTGTATGATAATTTTGCTTAACATGTTTATACATTCACTTTTGATTATTTAATTATCTAGTCTTTGCTCAAAGACATCTGTCTAAGGAAGGCAAACCCACAATTTCTTCTAGGTAATCCATTATACTTTTGGAGAGTTCTAATTGGAATGAAAATATGTTTGTTACTTTCCCTGACACCAAGGATATATTTGCCTCTCTGTATTTCTAAAATTATTCTTACTTTTGCTATCTGGGGCCAAATAAAGAAAAATCCTCCTCTCTCTTCCATATGACAGACCGTTGGACATTCAAAGACAGTTATCATATCATCTTAAATCTTCTCTTTTCAAGGCTAAACATTCTCAGCTCCTTTAGCCAATCCTTGTATGACATGGAATAGAGACCTCTCACCATCCTGGTCATCCGCCATAATCACTCACCAGATTCTCATTGTCTTTCCTAAATTAGTTGAAAAAATTACTTCTAGCACTGAAATTCCAGATGTGAACTTAAAGGGGCAGAATACACTAGGTTTATTACTTCCTATTTTAAGGACTACATCTCTGGCTTAATGTAGTCTAGCTTTCTTGGCTACTATATTATATATTTTTAACTCATATTGAGCTTGAAATCCAGTAAAACCTTCAAATCATATAC
>NW_027185798.1:52004366-52018417 GCF_028583685.1 Petaurus breviceps papuanus | reverse complement strand
TCTATCTATCTATCTATCATCTATTTATTTACTTATCCACTTATTTATTTATTTGCTTATCTATCTATCTATTTATTTATTTACTTATTTACACCTGTAGATATGGGGAGAATCTACTCCAGGCATAGAGAATGTTCTGTACATATAAATAAATCATATATATGAGGAAGATATTAGAATATAAATTGGAATGAGATTGTGAAGGTTTTTGAATATCTAAGTTAAGTAGTTGATATTTTGATATTTCATCCTGTATGTAAGAGGCAACTACTTGTTGATCAATATACACACATACACATATGCACACATATATATGCATATATATGTACCTCAGCATAGAATATGGAGATATATATGTGTATATATATATATATATATATATGTGTGTGTGTGTGTGTGTGTGTGTATTTATATGCTTATACATATATATTAGGAAGGGGAAAATTGGGGGCAGGAAAAACAATATTCGAGCTATTACTATAGTGAAGGTCAGAGGAAATTAGAGGGTAAATCAAGGTGTGATAGTGGTAAAGGAAAGATGATAGATCCAAAAGAAAACATAGAGTGAGGATTGATAGGACTTGGTACATGGTTAGTTAAACTGATAGGAAAGAAGGGGGAGGAAACAAATGTGATTCTGAGATTTTCTCATAGATGACTCAGGAATGATATTTGCTCTGTTAGAAATTGGGAATTAGAAAGCACTCAATTTAAGGGCAAAAATGGTGAATTCACTTTAAAGTTTGTGTTCATTCAGATAATGGAGGAACATACAGGTGGGACTGTCCAGGCAACAGTTCAACTCATGGCAATGGAATAGAAGGTAGAAACTGATGTTTGATAAAGAGATTTCATTGCTAAAATTTAAAAATGATTTTTGAAAGAAAGGGAGTTAGGAGATCACCAAACAAACATATAAAGAACCCCCTAAAAATACAAAAACATAGGCAGATTAGAATAAAAGAGCCAGAATTATCTACAATGTGAGGATGAGGAAGTGGAGAAAGAAATAGCCAAGAAAATGTAGGAGCAGTGATATAGGTAAGTAAATGATGAGATACTTGTCATAATAAATATGCGATGAAAATGTATCAAGGTGGGGGTCATCAAAAGTATAAAAATCCATAGAAAGGACAGAAAGCTGATGCGTAAATCATACAAATACTTGTAAGGCAACTCACAAACAGTCTGGTCCAACTTTTATTTGAGTAGGAATATGTTCCACAATATTTCAAACAAATTATAATCGAGAATATACTAGAAGATTTTTTTTGTGAGGTATAACTGATTAGCTCCTAAAACTTCCAATTATTTTTGAAATGTATTAGGAATTTTATATTTGTTTTGCTTTATTTTTTAAATTTATTTTATGAAACCAAACTTAAATAACATAGGATAGGAGTTTGGACTTAGAGTTAGGGTGACATGAATTCAAATATTGTCTCAAACATTTACTAGCTGTGTGATCCTTTACTAGTTACTTCTTTGAGACTCATTTTCCCCTATTTCAATTGGAGATAGGGATGGCAACTACCTCTAGTTTGTTATGCAGCTAAAATGAGATATCATGTGCAAAGCACTTTGAAAACCTTAAAGCACTATGGAAATGCTAGCTCTTATTATTATTAATCCTGCTTCATGCACATGTCAAATTGAATTGAATTTTATAGGATACCACCCCCTCCTGTAACTTTGTAGCTCTTCAGCTCCTTTGAATTAAGTTATATTCTTCTGTAGCCATATTTTAGTAATGAGTACATTCCATTCCAACAATCTCAATGACACCCATGAGGATGAATTTCCCTCCTTGTATTAGACACACTAGTTCTACTCTTTTATTATCCATTTACATTTACCCATTGCATTTAAGCTTATTTATTACCCATATGAATTGTGTGTAGGCATTTGAATCCATGGGCTTTATTGTTGCTTCCCTTGTTGGATTTTTGTCTCTGAGGAGTTGTTCCATTTTTCTATTGCTTATTGTCTCACTATTATACTTTTTACTTGTTATAGAATTTTGTGTTGAAGATGTTTATAGAAAATTGTATCCTTTCTCTTTTCTTTCCAGTTTAGAGTGTTCTTGATCAGGTTTAAATTAGAAGGAAATGTTTATTTTAATTCACTCTTTGTTAAGTATACTTCAACTGACGAGGGAAAAAAGCCATTGTACTTCGCAATTAAAAGGTCACTAGTGACCTTGGAGAAAGTAATTTCACTAAAATTATGGAGAATAAAGTAAGGCTATCATGATTTTTAATGTGAATAAGTGGTAAACTAAAACAAGGAGCAAATGCAAACTGTGTTCCTGTATACCAGAACAATAAGGAGAGAAGATATTTAGGGCAATAATTTGAAGGGTTTTTATAACTAAGGGAAAATAATTTTGGGTCAGAGAGGATTTAAACAATTTTTGTAGAATATTAAGGATCATTAAGGAGGAAGGGATTTTTAAAAATGTATTATTTATTTTTAGTTTCCAACATTCACTTCCATAAGATTTTGAGTTTTGGATTTCCTCTCCCACCCTTTCCTTCTCCACCCTCAAGACAACCTGGAATCTGGTAATGGACTCTACTTATACATCATTATGAAACATATTTTCACATTAGTCATGATATAAAGAAGTAGAACTAATGGGAAGAACCATGAGAAAGAAGAAACAAAAGAAAAGGAGAGCAAATGGTATGCTTCCATCCACATTACAACTCCCCAGTTCTTTCTCTGGATCTGTATAGTATTTTCCATCGTGAAACTTTTAGAGTTGTCTTAGATCCTTGCACTGATGAGAAGAGCTGTCTATGAAGGTCAATCATCACAAAATGAGGCTGTTACTGTGCACAATGTTCTCCTAGTTATGGTCATTTCACTAGGCATCAGTTCACATAAAACTTTTCAAGTTATTTTCAAGTCCACCTGTTCATCATTTCTTATAGCACAATAGTATTCCATTACATTCATATACCACAGCTTGTTCAGCCATTCCCCAACTGATGGGCATCTTCTCAATTTCCAATTCTTGGACACCACAAAAAGAGTTGCTATAAGTATTTTTGTATATGTGGGTCATTTTCCCATTTGTATGATCTCTTTGGGATATACACCTAGAAGTGGTATTGCTGAGCCAAAGGACATGCATAGTTTTATAGCCCTTTGACTGTATTTTCAAATTGCTTCCCAGAATGGTTAGATCAATTCACAACTCCCCCAACAATGCATTAGTGTACCAATTAGGCCACATCTCCAGCATTTATTATTTTCCTGTTTTGTCATGTTAGCCAATCTGATAGGTATGATGTATGGTACCTGAGTCACTATGATTTGCTTTTCTCTAATCAGTAGTGAACGTGGACCATATTCTTTTTTATATGAGTAGAGATAATTTTAATTTCTTCCTCTGAAAACTGCCTGGTGATATCCTATGACTATTTATCAGTAGGAAAATAGCTTGTATTCTTATAAATTTGACTCATTTCTACATATGTATTTAGAAATGAAGCTTTTGTAGTGGCGGCAGAGACAAGATGGCAGAATAGAAACAGGACTTCCATGCAGCTCCAGCTTCCACCTCCTCCAATTCATGTAAAAAATGACTCTAGACAAACTTTGGAGCTGCACAACCCACAAAATGACAGAAAATAGCTCCCAATGAAGACAGCCTAGCAGGCCGGCAGAAAGGGACCAGCACAGCATTCTGGGAGCAAAGCAAAGGCCTGTATGAGCCAGAGGTTTTAGCCTCAGGGCAGCCTGACCAGCCACTAGCTGGAGGGTTTCAGATCACAAGCAGCTGTGGCAATTTCCACCATTATCAACCCAAAGATCCCAAAAATCAAAGTGAGAGGTCAGTATAGACTTTGCAGGAATAGGGAGTTCAGGAGTGTGATCCGGCCTTTGTCCCCAGGGTGAGAAATAGCTCAGGCACCATGGCCTTGCAGCTTCAGAGCTCCTGACCTGCAGATTGTAGGGGGACCAAGCGACCAGTCTGAGGGGTGATTGTTATTGCTCTAACCTGCTTGTATCTGTATTGTGGTCTAGGGTGGAGGTCCTGGGATGTGTGACCAGCTTGCCAGAGCATGTTGAGTTTTGAGAGAGGGCACCCAACTAATAGCTCCAGCAGCTGAGAAAACCCCATTGATTGGGATGAAGCTCCTCTTTTTGTAGCAGAATTCTATTGTGGCAAAAGGCTCAAAATTCAAGTAATTGAGTGGCAACATGAACAAGCAAAGTAAACAGAGCAATCCAAGACTCCTATTTTGGGGACAAACAGGACCAAAGCATGAAACAGGAGGAAGACAGTGATGTCAGAACTCCTGCACTAAAAGCTGCCAAGAAAAATATGAGCTGGTTACAGGCCATAGAAGACCTTAAGAAGGATTTTGAAAACCAAATGAGAGAAGTGGAGGAAAAATTGGGAAAAGAAATGAGAATGATGCAAGAAAATTATGAAATGAGAGTCAACAACCGGACTGAAGAAAATAACACCTTAAAAATAGACTAACTCAAATAGCAAAAGAGGCCCAAAAAGGCAATGAGGAGAGAAATGCCTTAAAAAGCAGGATTTGCCAAATGGAAAAAAGAATCTGAAAAGCTCACTGAAGAGAATCATTCCTTCAGAATTTCATTGGAGCAAATGGAAGCTAGTGACTTTATGAGAAATCAAGATAGTATTAAAGAGATCCAAACAAATGAAAAAAGTAGAATTGAATGTGAAATATCTCATTGGAAAAACCAATGACCTGGAAAATAGATCCAGGAGAGATAATTTAAAAAATTATTGGATTACCTGAAAGCCATGATCAACAAAAGAACCTAGAAATCATCCTTCAAGAAATTCTCAAGGAAAATTGCCTTGATGTTTTAGAATCATAGGGCAAAATAGAGGTAGAAAGAATCCACTGATCACCTCCTGAAAAAGATCCCAAAAAGAAAACTCCTAGGAATATTATAGCTAGGTTCCACAATTCCCAGATCAAGGTGAAAATATTAAAAGCAGCCAGGAAGAAACAATTTGAATATTGTGGAAACACAATCAGGATAACACAGGATCTGGCAACTTCTACAATGAGGGGTCAAAGGGCTTGGAATGTGATATTCCAGAGCTCAAAGGAGCTGGGATGAAAACCAAGAATCACCTACCCAGAAAAATTGAGTACCATGTTTCAGGGGAAAGTATGGTCATTCAGTGGAATAGAGGACTTTCGAGCATTCTTGATGAAAAATACAGATTTGAATAGAAAATTTGAGATTGAGATACCAGAAGCAAAAGAAGCATGAGAAGGTAAACAGGGAAAAGAAATCATAAGGAACTGATCAAAGTTGGACTGTTTATATTCCTACATGGAGAAATGATAATTGTAACTCATGCAACTTTTCTCAGTATGAGAATAGTTGAAGGAAAGAGCAATGTCTGTGTGTGTATATATGTTTATATACACACACATACATAAATATGTCTATATAGGAGTGTGTATGGGTATATGAATACATATGTGAATGTGTGTATATATGTGTACAGGTATGCATAGACAGAGGGAACAGGACCAATTGGATAGGAATGGATGATACTTAAAAGGTGAAATTAAGAGGTGAGAGAGGAATATAATGAGAGGAGATGGGGAGAGGCAGAACGGGGTAAATTATCTCATATAGAAGAGCAAGGGAAAATGGTTACAATGGAGGGGAAGAACAGGAAGACAAAGGGGAATGAGTCATCCTTATTGTCATTGAATGTGGCTTAGGGAGGGAATGACATACACACTAAATAGGGTATCTTACCCTACAGGAGAGTAGGGGGGAAGGGGATGAGAGGAGGGATAAGGAAAGGTAGGGCATGCTGGGGGTGAGGGAAGTTGGAAGCACCCACTTTTGAAACAGGACAGCATCAAAGTAGAGAATAGAACAAGTAGGGGGTGGGATAGGATGGGGGGAAATATAGCAATCTCTCACAATATATCCACTATAGAAATGTTTTGCTTAGGTACACATGTACAACCTATATTAAATTGCTTACATTCCAAGTAAGGGTAAGTAACAATTGAGGAAAGGAAAGGATCTGGATTTCAAAGTTTTAAAATCAAATGTTTAATATATATGTATATGTATACTATTATTACTATAACTTTACATGCAACTGGGAAATAATATATACAAGCACTGGGCTCCACCATGCCCTACTGGAAAGTCGAAGGGGGAATGGGTGAAGATATAGGAGAGAGCAGATAGGGGGAGGGGCTATTCAGTGTGATCACTATTTTGGGGTAGTGGGTAGGGGAAAAATGGGGAGAAAAATTTGTAACTCAAAATCTTGTGGAAATGAATGATGTAAACTATCAAAATAAAAAAGAGAGAGAAAAAATTAGGCTTTTGTCAGAGACACTGGATGTGAAAATAATTTCCCAATATTCTTCTTCCCTTCCAAACTTGGTTTCATTGGCTTTGTTTGTGCAAAAACTTTTCAATTTAATGTCAATATATCTACCCCTGCTTTTCAAAAAATTTCTGCTGAAGCACAATATATTGTGCCCCAGACTTTTATGTTTAATCTGTGTGTATCTGTCTGCTTTAAATGTGTTTCTTCTAAACAAAATATCGTAGGATTATGGTTCTCAAACTACTCAGGTATCCACTTCTGTTTTAGGGGAGAGTTCATTCAATTCACATTCACAGTTATGATTACTATCTGTGTATTTCTCTCCATCCTATTTTTCCCTTCTCCTGTTTATGCTTTTTTTCTCTCCTTTATCCCCTTCCCTCCTCACTAGAGTTTTGCTTTCAACCACCACCTCCCTCAGTCTGCCCTCTCTTCAGCCCCTTCCCTTTTCTTCCTCTTTACCATTAATACTTATTCCCTTCCTTCTATCCACCCCCTCCCTTTTCTTTCCCTTTTCCTCTCCTACTTCATATAGGGTAAGTTAGATTTGTATACCTAACTGATTATATTATTCCTTCTTTTAGTCAAATCTGATGAGAATAAGGTTCACATAATAATGCTCATCTCCATCCATTCTTTCCCTCTACTATAACAGGTTTTCTGTGCCTGTTCATGCAATGTGTTTTACCATTTTCTGCCTCCTCTTTTCCTCATATCCCAGTACAATCTCTTTTCACCACACAATTAGATGTTTTATCATCACATCAAAGTAAACTTATACCCCTTTCAATGTATACCCCTTTTAAATGGCATAATGTCAACGCAATTCTCCAGAGTTACATGTTATCTTCCCTTGTAGGGATGTAAACAGTTTGCTCTTATTAATAACATGTTTTATTTTCCTTTTCCTGTTTACCTTTTTATTCCTCTTTTGAGTCTTATATTTGAAGAGCAAATTTTCAGTTGAGCTCTGGTCTTTTAATCAGGGAGGTTTGGAAATTCCCTATTTCATTGAATATCCATCTCCTCCCCTGAACGATTTAGCTCATTTCTGCTGGGTAGTCGATTCTTGGTTTTAATTCAAACTCCTCTGCCTTATGGAGTATTGTATTCCATGCCCTCTGATTTTTAAATGTAGAAGCTGTAATGTCCTGTGTAATCCTACCTGTGGTTCCATGATATTTAAATTGTTTCTTTCTGGATGCTTGCAGTATTTTCTCTTTGCCCTGGTAATTTTGGAATTTGGCTATAATATTCCTTGGTATTTTTTATTTGGGACCTCTTTTCAGAGGAGATCAATGGATTCTTTTGATGACTATTTTACCTTCTGGTTCTAGACTTGAGGGCAGTTTTCCTTGATGTTTTATTGAAAGATGCTGTCCAGCTTCTTTTTCATCATGGTTTTTTGATAGACAAGTAATTTTTAAATTGTCTCTCCTGGATCTCTTTTCCAGTTTAGTTATTTTATGAATAAGATATTTTATATTTTCTTTTATTTATTCATTCTTTTGTTTCTGATTGACTGATTCTTGATTTCTCATAGAATCATTAGGTTCATTAGCTTCTATTTGCCCAATTTTAATTTTGAACAAATTGCTTACTTCTATTAAATTTTGTACTTCTTTTTTCCCCATGTGACCCATTTTACTTTTTAAGGAATTCCCTTGAGTTTTTGCCTCCTTTTCCATTTGACCAATTCTACTTTTTAAGGACTTGTTTTCTATGGTCAGTTTTCCTCCTTTCTTTTCCAAGCTATTGATTCTCTCTTACATAACTCTCATTTCTTTTCCCAGTTTTTCTGTTATCTCTCTTATTTGACTTTTAAAATTCTTCTTAAGCTCTTCCAAGAAAACTTATTGGGCTTGAGATCAGTTCACATTTGAGGTTTTTGGATGTGGGTATATTGACAATGTTGTCCTCTTCTCAATTTGTGCCTGGATTGTCCTTGGCCCCATAATAAGAACCTGTTGTCTGTCTGTTTCTCCTTTTTGCTCATGCTGTTTGGCTAATTCCTGGCTTTTAGAGTTGAACTCTTCTGCTGGCACACAGGGGGCACTGACCCAAGCTTCTTGTGCTAGAAGTCTGGGACTTAGTCACTGGCTTTGTGTGCTTGGGCCTCAGGTGCTGGCAGCTGGAAGCTATAGGGGTCTGGCAGCTTACCTCGTTCTGAGCTGGGGTCAGCAACAGTGGAGCTCTCAGGGTGGGGGTGGGGATTCTGGCCTCTGAAGGATGCCTGCTCACCTGAGTCTTGCACTTGGATGTTTGGCTGCTAGAGGATGTCGGCCAGGCTGGTACTGTGTGCCTCCTGGAGTTGTGGCTCCTGGAGCTGTGCTTCCTGGAGTGGTGCTGAAGCACTGGAGATTTGGCTGCTGGAAAACACTGGTGCACATGGTAGTTTTCTAAGCTGGTCAGTCTGCTGGTTCCTCTGACTATGCTGAGGCACTCAGAAATACTTCTGTTGGTACTTGCCTGCTCTACCACACTGGGGCTCAGGATCTCTCCCTAGTTTGCTGAGTTTTGACTTGCCACTGGCTTGCTGGAATGCCTCCTGTCCTGTACTGCTCCCCCTCCCCCAGAGCAATTGGGGCCTTTCCCATTAATCCCTTAAGTGTCCTAAGATATAAGACTGTTTCACTCTGACTTTCTGCTGGCTCAGCTGTTCGAGCATTTTTCCTGGGGTGATATTTTCTGGGCTTTCAGAGGTCAATAACAGAGGATGAAAGTGACTTACTTATATTGGCTCTGGAAAGCAGAACTCTCCCCCAAGAGAGAGGTATTGAAGAAAAAGGACAGCTAGTTGGCACAGTGGACAGAATGCCAGTCTGGAAGTCTAGACTACCTGAATTCAAATCCAGTTTCAGACATTTACTAGCTGTGTGACCCTGGGAAATTCATTTAACCCCATTTGCCTGAGTTCCTCACCTGCATAATTCACTGGTGATGTAAATGGCAAACCACTTCAGTATCTTTGTCAAGAAAACCCCAAGTGGGGTCATGAAGAGTTGGACATGACTAAAATGACTGAACAAAATCACTAAAGACAAAAGAGAGAAGGAAGACAGTATATAAAGCAAGGTACCCGAAAAGACTAGAGGTGATGGGGCCAGACAATGATTGAGGTGTTAGACTTGGAAAAGAGAAAAACTTTCTCCACTTAAGTGGATGAGGACAGAAAAGTGAGAACAGGATTTACTATTATCATATGACAGAGTTATTGACATTTCATGTACACAATCAGTTTTTAGAAATGCATTTATTAATTGCTTATTATGTGCTAAGCACAACACTACACCATGGGAATGAAAGAAAATGCAAAAACAGCTTCTGTCCTCACAGAGCTTTTATTCTAATATGGAAAATGACATATATAAATAAAAATATAATAGATAAAAAGAGAGTTGAAGGAAGGTGATCTTTGAGTATTTTTACTATAAGTGATCTAGAAAGGCCTTCAGGAGAGTCTGGTATACATTAGCTTACTCTTAAAGGATGCCAGAGACCCAAAGTGTCACAGATTAGAAGAGAAAGCATAACAGTCATTGGAAAAGCCAGCACATAGTCACAGAAGGCAATAGGAGATGGAACATTGCATGTAGGAATAGCAAATAGGCAGTTATGGCTCAGTTGTGGAATGTGTAGAGAGGGCTCTAGAATGTGAAAAGCTCTTGGCCCAGCTTGTAAAGAGTTTTTATGGAAAATAAATGTGTGTGCATGTATGCATATATACACATGTGTGTATTTGTATACATACACACATGTGTGTATATATACACATGACTATCTCTACATATATATGCATATCTCTATCTCTATATATCTATCTGTCTATCATCTTCGAACATAATAGGAGTCAATTGAGCAGTGTGTTGGTGGGGGATGGAGTGGATGTAGATGGCACAGCTAAACTGACCTCCACTTTAGGAAAAATCATTTAGGCAGCTAAGTGGAATATGGACTAAATTGAGGAGAGGCCTGAGGTAGGAGAAACAATTAGAAGACTACTGAAAAGTTTAGGCAAGAAGTTATCACCACCTGAACTCTGCTAGTGGCTACTAGAGGAGAAGGGCAGAGACACACATACAACAAAGAGAACCAAAGATATAGGCAGAGAAACAGAATCATAAAGACACACAAAAAGAGAGACAGAGACCAGAGACATAAAGGTAGACTCAGATACATAGAGACACAAAGACACATACACTGAGAGTTCCACTAGTAATATCTCCAATAGGAAAAGGAGAGGAGGGAGGGAGGAAAAGAGACACAGAGAGAGATAGAGAGAGACAGACACACAGAGACAGAGATAGATATAAACAGAGAGAGACAAAGACAGAGACAGAAACAGAGAGAGACAGAGAGAGAGAGATTGAACTAGGTGAGAGAATGAGGGAAAAGAAAGAATATAATTTGAAGTGAAATTGGAAATTAAGAATAGAGAATATTTCATAGGGAACAATTTTGATTTGGCCAGGGGTTGGGGAAGATTGGTTAGATAAGTGTCTTTTGCATCTGATTCATAAGATCAAAATATTTTAGATGAAAATATGTGACACATCTGGATCTTACATAATTGTAATGTAGCCCTACTAATCATAAAATTCCACATAATTGCCAAGAACCATCTTCCAACCCAAGTCTAGTCTCCCCTGCATTGAAGATCATATAAATTTAAAAAAAAACTCTTTTCCCATTTCATCAAGCAGTCTTTGAAAAATCATATTAAAATCATTTTTCAAAATAGATTTTTATCTGATTCACACAAATTTTTGAGTGTTTAATCAATTTTTTTACACTATGCAGCAGTTTTAATAAAAAGTAGCATTTATAAAGTGGCTTAAGGTTTATGAAGCACTTTATATATTCTATTTCATTTAATCCTAATGATACAGGGAGAGGGGTACTGCAGATATCTTCATCCTTCTTCATAGATGAGGACATGAAGGCTCAGAAACAGTAAATTATTCATAGTTAGACAGCTATTAAGTTTGAGAAAAGGAGATTCTTGGATCTCTCCTGACTCCAAATTTATTGACAATTCCATTATTCCATGATATGTCTTATAAGCTAATTATTATATATTCAAAGTAGAGGAGTTAGTGTGTCTTACCTTAAAAATTGTTTAAATGAAGCTTTATCTAGTGAAGCTACAAAATGTTTACTTTTTTGGTTTTGTAACCTGATATTATTTTCAATTAGTTAATAAGGCCTAAGAACAGAAAAAGAGATGAAAGACCTGCCTTTAAGGATGTCACAATCTTATGTGTGAGAGAACATGTGAGCAAATTATATACAGGATAAATTGGGAAAGCATTAGAAAAGCACTAAAATTTAGAAGCTTTGGGAAAGACTACCTGTAGAAGACAGAATTTTAGTTGGGATTTAAAGGAATTTAGGTAGAGTTGAGAAGGGAGAACAGTCCAAGTATGGAGAACATCCAAAGCCAAGAATGATAAACATCGTTAAGCATGGTTTTGCTGATATGATAAGCATGTTAAGAGGTACTGGCTACAGTTGCTCTTAGTTTGTGCTGTTTGGACTTGTCTTGTGATCAATCCATTATTTATCCAATTCAAGGGTATGTGGTATATATACATATATATATATATATGTATATATATATATATATATATTGCCTTTTGGAGGGCAATTGGGGTGAAGTAACTTGCCCAAGGTTACACGGCTAGTTTTTTTGTGTGGGTGTTAAGTGTCTGAGGCCAGAACTGAACTCAGGTCCTCCTGACTCTGGGGCTGGTGCTTTATTCAATGGGCCACCTAGCTGCCCCAATGTGGTATATTGTTTAGCCACCAGATAGAAGTCCAGGTCCTGTAATGAGATACCTATCTTCCATCTCTTCAACATTTCCTCCCTCTCTTTGGAGGCTACCTATTATATTAGATGATATTATTTCCGTGTCCCAGAAAACATAAATGAAACAAATTTTTAAAAAATTCCTTTCCAACTTACATGAATTTATGCTGAGTAAAGTGAGTAGAACCAATAGAACATTGTACACAGCAACAGCAATATTTTATCATAATTAACTATGATAAATTTAGCTCTTTTCAGCAATAGAATGATCTAAGACAATTTTGATGATGGAAAATGCTATCCATATGTAGAAAAAGAAATATGAAGTCGGGGCGGCCAGGTAGCACAGTGAGTAAGAGAACTGGCTCCAGTGTCAGGATGACCTGGAGATCGATTTCCGGGATCAGACACTTAGCACCACACCCAGAAATAACTGGCTGTGTAACCTTGAGCAAGTTACTTAACCCCAATTGCTTAGGGGTGGCCAGGTGGCTCAGCCAGTAAGAGCACTGGCTCCAGTGTTGGGATGACCTGGAGATCAAATCCCAGGCTCAGACACTCAGCACCACACCCAGAAATAACTGTCCTTGTAACCTTGAGCAAGTTACTTAACCCTGATTGCTTAAAAAAATAAAAAACAACTGTGAAGTCAATACAGATCAAAGCAGATCATTTTCATTTTGTTTTGTTTTGTTTTTTCTCACAGTTTTTCCCTTTTGTTCTGATTCTTCTTTCACAGAATGGCTAATGTGGAAATATATTTAACATGATTGTCCATGTATAACCTATATCAGATTAACTTGCTGTCTTGGGGAGGAGAGAGGGAAGGTAGGGAGGGAGAAAAATTTAGAACTCAAGATTTTACAAAACAAATAATATTGAAAACTATCTTAACATGTAATTGAAAAAAATACTATTAAGGGGGGAAAAAACTCTTCTGAAGACTTGAATTTTAATGGAATGAAATGACATATATACAGATAACAAAGTATACTTGAAAGGAATGAGGAAAGGATTATGGTAAGAATTATCACCTGTATTAAATTTTATGAGTAACTGCATATTCTAGGAGGAAAAGGTGATGAGGGGTTGCATTTGTAATAGGAATGTAAATTTTTAAGATATTCCCTGCCCCTAGGCTTAAGTGCACCTGGAGCTGTGGTGGGAGGCTTGTTTCTCAGGAGATACTTTGTGATTGGGCAGTGGGTCAATGTAATGTAATACCAAGCAAAGGCAACTTCCCAGGTTCAAAATACCAGCATAGGTGCTCTCTATTTTATTCAGTGACAAACCAAGAACAGAGAAGACCAAAACATGATATCATTCAAAATACAGCATTTACTAAGCATGATTAAATAATCTCCAAGTACTACCCCACCCCAGGACTTTCCAATCATTCAATCAATTACAAAGTCTCTGTTCTAAATACTTCTCCACCCCTAGGCTATACCTTAATTAAGTCCACCACAAAGCCCCTCTTCTCAAATGGAGATTAGTTTCCAAACATAAGGTCAAAAGTTCCCCACCCCTGGATCTCAATTGAATCTACCCCAGAGTTACATCAAGTTTAAACACAGCACTTAATACCCAAATGGAGCTCTTTTCTTCATCTTGACACGAGGCAAGTTCTCAGCAATCTTAGTTCCTGGGGAGACAAGGCTTAGCAAAGCCACAAGATACATTGCCAGTCCCTTCATGAATTTATCCTCTGTCTGTAGAACAGTCCTAGAACCCCTGAACACATTAGCAAAGCCCTCTCCCAGGATTTCTGTAAACATACAACAAGAAAATCCTTCTTCAGGGCTTCTGAACCAACAGAAAGGCTCCCAGACCCCTGCAACAACAGCACTGTCCTTCACCAGTGGACAGTAT